>NC_084553.2:56683450-56703450 GCF_033978685.3 Nerophis lumbriciformis
GGGTCATTGTTGTGGTATTTTAGGCTTCATAATGCGCCACACATTTTCAATGGGAGACAGGTCTGGACTACAGGCAGGCCAGTCTAGTACCCGCACTCTTTTACTATGAAGCCACGCTGTTGTAACATGTGGCTTAGCATTGTCTTGCTGAAATAAGCAGGGGCGTCCATGATAACGTTGCTTGGATTGCTCCAAAACCTGTATGTACCTTTCAGCATTAATGGTGCTTTCACAGATGTGTAAGTTACCCATGCCTTGGGCACTAATACACCCCCATACCATCACAGATGCTGGCTTATGAACATTGCGCCTATAACAATCCGGATGATTCTTTTCGTCTTTATTACGGAAGACAAAACATCCAGTTTCCAAAAACAATTTGCAATGTGGACTCGTCAGACCACAGAACACTTTTCCACTTTGCATCAGTCCATTTTAGATGAAGTGGCGTTTCTGGGTGTTGTTGGTAAACGGGTTTCGCTTTTCATAGTAGAGTTTTAACTTCCACTTACAGATGTAGCGACAAAGTGTAATTACTGACAGTGGTTTTCTGAAGTGTTCCCGAGCCCATGTGGTGATATCCTTTACACACTGATGTCGCTTTTTGATGCAGTACCGCTTGAGGGATCGAAGGTCACGGGCATTCAATGTTACATGCAGTGATTGCTCCAGATTCTCTGAACCTTTTGATGATATTACAGACCGTAGATGGTGAAATCTCTAAATCCCTTGCAATAGCTGGTTGAGAAATGTTGTTCTTAAACTGTTCGACAATTTGCCCACGCATTTGTTCACAAATTGGTGACCCTCGCCCCATCCTTGTTTGTGAATGACTGAGCATTTCACGGAAGCTGCTTTTATACCCAATCATGGCACCCACCTGTTCCCAATTAGCCTGTTCACCTGTGGGATGTTCCAAAATAAGTGTTTGATGAGCATTCCTCAACTTTCTCAGTCTTTTTTGCCACTTGTGCCAGCTTTTTTGAAACATGTTGCAGGCATCAAATTCCAAATGAGCTAATATTTGCAAAAAATAACGTTTTCCAGCTTCAACATTAAATATCTTGTCTTTGCAGTCTATTCAATTGAATATAGGTTGAAAAGGATTTGCAAATCATTGTATTCTGTTTTTATTGACCATTTACACAACGTGCCAACTTCACTGGCTTCGGGGTTTGTATATTGATTGTCTCTATACACAGTGTGGAGACGCTCCTCTAAGCTAATAATCATCACCTCCATTATGGCAAATACACTGCATTTCTTAGTGAAGTAGCATTATCACTGGAGGTTAAACATGTTACTCACCAAGAGCGTGTAAGGAACAGGTATGCTAATAGATAAGCTAACCACAAAGCTAGCTTTAAACAACACCAAGAAATAAGCGCTAAGAAAAGTTGAAGAAGTGTAGCTGAACAGCGTTACAACATAAAGTAAGCAGATATTAATATCTGCTTACTTTATGTTGTTAGTATTGTCACAGTACACAACATGTAAGAGGAGGGTAGATTGATCCATAAATTGGTGGTATTGATACCAAGGGTAGTATTAGTATATGATTGATACTGGACTGATTGGGTCAATATTTACATTTTAAAAATATTGTTTCTTTGTTTGTTTATGATAATGTTTACAAACTCGCAATAATTCCCTGGACTTTGAGGGCAAAAACCAAAATAGGGTTTAACTAGTATGGCTATTGACTTTGTTTTGCTCCAACAATTGTATGTAAATATTAGCCTGAATATTGTTAAACTGTCAATAGCAAATACATGTAGTCAATAATAATTGAATATATTTACAGTTAATACACGTGATTACTGTTGGTATTGGTACGCGCCAATTTCACTTTGGAATCGACCGCATAAAACCCCGATCGGAACATCGCTGCAAATGATCGTACCAAAAGCTTAAAAAGATCGTATTATGAGGAAAATTACTGTACATGCCCGATTGGATATATGAAATTATTAACGGTGCATTTTTCAAATGGGGAAATTATTGTGCACAATTTTTTTTTTGCAACGGTTTACAACTCAACTTCATTGGCATTCCAAAAATGTCTTATTTTATACTAATGTATATTTTTCTATCTTAAAGAAAAATGTTTCTATATTCAGTAGTCTGTGTACTGTAACTAGCTGTGGCATTTATTTACCTACACTGCTCAGTGAAAACTCGTACTGTATACATCAGGGGTGTCAAAGTCATACTTGCCAACCCTCCCGAATTTTCCGGGAGACTCCCGAAATTCAGCGCCTCTCCCGAAAACCTCCCGGGACAAATATTCTCCCGAAAATCTCTCGATTTTCAGCCGGAGCTGGAGGCCACGCCCCCTCCAGCTCCATGCGGACCTGATTGAGGACAGCCTTTTTTCACTACAGGAGGACAACAGGGTGACAAGAATTAAATCATCCAGACTAGAGATACATTGTATTATTATGTTTATCTTACCTAAAAATAAATAGATATTTATTAATTTAAATTAAAAAAAAAACTAAATACATTTTTACTATATTTTGCTAAAACATCAAAATTAATTGTATTTTAATTCTTATTTTTTCTGACTCCTTATTACATCCAGCCATAGAATTTTACATTAAAATAAACATATTTGAAATAATTAATTTTAAATTATCATAATAATTCATTTAAAATGACCATATTTAATTATTAAAATAATTGCTTGTTTATCAACAACTTTAGCATTTTATTCACTACATTTTGAAGCTCTCAGAAGCCAAGTTCAATATACTCCTCCCCTCTTAACCACGCCCCCAACCACGCCCCGCCCCACATCCCGAAATCAGAGGTCTCAAGGTTGGCAAGTATGGTCAAAGTCAAGGCCCACAGGCCAGATCCGGCCCACAAATAAATTATCTATGGCCCCCCGGGATGAAATTTGATTAGTATTAGAACCGGCCCGCAGGCCACAGCCGCCTGCTGCTGTTTTGCACGCACCAATACTCCATCAGTGTTGGCGCTAGGAACTTTCAAAATGGGGTCCCAGGGACCCCATCAAGTCATAAAAAGGGGGTCCCACTTTTTTGTAAGCGTTTTGAAAACAAATGATACATGTATGCATTATCCTGTTATATCTCACATTCTATATTGTGTTTTGGAAAAAGGTTGTCATAAACGTTACTTAAATCATTTAAAAAAATAATACAAAAGAAAAAAAAATGTTTATGCAGTTATAAACATTCATTCACTTTCTTCTTTCCTTCATGGATCGAAACTTTACCGCTGCCGGTATTTTTTTTCTATATTTTTATTGCAATATTTTCAGAATGCGTTTGTTCTATTTTTTGGGCCAAAGTAAGACAAAGAAAACAATCTGAGGTTGTCTTTATTTTTTAGTTTTAATGCCATGATTTTAATAGTCCGGCCCGCCTGTGCACAGATTTTCCTCCATGCGGCCCCTGAGCTAAAATGAGTTTGACACCCCCGGTATACAACAACTGCATCTTTTCATCTTTAATTATGATGTGGAGTGCATGAGATAGTGGAAAGGAACATTGCTCTATTGTGTGTATTAACAAGTACATTGCACAACACGGCAGCGACAGAACCAATGTTGTAATTACAGATGCCCAGAACGGTATTGATATTGGTCCGATATCAGCAAAAAATAATTATATCTAAAATCTCTAATACATGCGGTCCTGTTTACTTTGCATTAACATTGCAATGTTGTCCAATAAACACAAGGTTGGTATTTTCTTCTATTTTATTGAAGTAATTTACAAGAGGTAAACACGGAAGGCTACCAGGAGCTCGCAGTACACAACAGCTCAGCACCCAATAGCACACAAGCTGGACCAGGGGTCCTCAAACTTTTTGACCAGGGGGCCGCATTGGGTTAAAGAAATTTGGCCAGGGGCCGGGCTATACATATATATACCGTATGTGTGTGTGTATGTATGTATATATATATATATATATATATATATATATATATATCTGTCTCATAGCGCGATCGTGATGACATCACGTTAATGATGGGGAAATGCATTTTTAGACAATATGATTTGCCTGAGCGGCTGGGAGACCCAGAGAGTAACAAGCAGTAGAAAATGGATTGATGGATGGATGGGCTAGAAAGGATGGATTAAAATAATTATAATACACTTTTTTTTTAATTTTTATTTTTTTAACATCGTGACTACCCATCCATCCATCTTCTTCCGCTTATCCGAGGTCGGGTCGCGGGGGCAGCAGCCTAAGCAGAGAAGCCCAGACTTCCCTCTCCCCAGCCACTTCGTCCAGCTCTTCCCGGGGGATCCCGAGGCGTTCCCAGGCCAGCCGGGAGACATAGTCTTCCCAACGTGTCCTGGGTCTTCCCCGTGGCCTCCTACCTGTTGGACGTGCCCTAAACACCTCCCGAGGGAGGCGTTCGGGTGGCATCCTGACCAGATGCCCGAACCACCTCATCTGGCTCCTCTCGATGTGGAGGAGCAGTGGCTTTACTTTGAGCTCCCCTCGGATGGCAGAGCTTCTCACCCTATCTCTAAGGGAGAGCCCCGCCACCCGGCGGAGGAAACTCATTTCGGCCGCCTGTACCCGTGATCTTGTCCTTTCGGTCATGACCCAAAGCTCATGACCATAGGTGAGGATGGGAACGTAGATCGACCGGTAAATTGAGAGCTTTGCCTTCCGGCTCAGCTCCTTCTTCACCACAACGGATCGATACAGCGTCCGCATTACTGAAGACGCCGCACCGATCCGCCTGTCGATCTCACGATCCACTTTTCCCTCACTCGTGAACAAGACTCCTAGGTACTTGAACTCCTCCACTTGGGGCAGGGTCTCCTCCCCAACCCGGAGATGGCACTCCACCCTTTTCCGGGCGAGAACCATGGACTCGGACTTGGAGGTGCTGATTCTCATCCCAGTCGCTTCACACTCTGCTGCGAACCGATCCAGCGAGAGCTGAAGACCCTGGCCAAATGAAGCCATCAGGACCACATCATCTGCAAAAAGCAGAGACCTAATCCTGCAGCCACCAAACCGGATCCCCTCAACGCCTTGAAATTCTGTCCATAAAAGTTATGAACAGAATGGGTGACAAAGGGCAGCCTTGGCGGAGTCCAACCCTCACTGGAAACGTGTCCGACTTACTGCCGGCAATGCGGACCAAGCTCTGACACTGATCATACAGGGAGCGGACCGCCACAATCAGACAGTCCGATACCCCATACTCTCTGAGCACTCCCCACAGGACCTCCCGAGGGACACGGTCGAATGCCTTCTCCAAGTCCACAAAGCACATGTAGACTGGTTGGGCAAACTCCCATGCACCCTCAAGGACCCTGCCGAGAGTATAGAGCTGGTCTACAGTTCCACGACCAGGACGAAAACCACACTGTTCCTCCTGATTCCGAGGTTCGACTATCCGGCGTAGCCTCCTCTCCAGTACACCTGAATAGACCTTACCGGGAAGGCTGAGGAGTGTGATCCCACGATAGTTAGAACACACCCTCCGGTTCCCCTTCTTAAAGAGAGGAACCACCACCCCGGTCTGCCAATCCAGAGGTACCGCCCCCGATGTCCACGCGATGCTGCAGAGTCTTGTCAACCAAGACAGCCCCACAGCATCCAGAGCCTTAAGGAACTCTGGGCGGATCTCATCCACCCCCGGGGCCTTGCCACCGAGGAGCTTTTTAACTACTACACGTGACTACCCGTGGGCCGAATTTTGGATGCCGCAGCCGTAGTTTGGGGACCACTGGGATAGATTAAAAAAATTGTAATTAAAAAAAATATATATATATATATATATTTTTATTTTTTTTTTTTTTTTACTCTGGACTACCCGTGGGCCGGATTTTGGACATTGACGGGCCATATCTGGCCCGTGAGCCATAGTTTGAGGACCCCTGAGATAGATTAAAACAATTATAATTTAAAAAAAATATATATATATGTATATATATATATATTTTATTATTTAAAAAAAAATTTTTTTTACTCTGGACTATTCGCGGGTTGGATTTTGGACGCTGGTGAGCTGTATCTGGCCCGCCGGCGGTAGTTTGGGGACCACTGAGCTAGACATTCGTAATAAGTGTCCTTAACTGAACAATATAGTATAAAACATTTATCACTATAAACAAGTATCAAGTTGCATATTAATTACACATACAAAGTCTACTAGGCAGACGTGTTTGAAAGCATCCAGTAACAAACGTGTCCGCATCACTCACTGTCATGATCTTCACACAATTAATTATTGTTGCCTCAAGGTGTCGCCATAAAAACAATAACCACTCCACTTCAGTTAAAGACAGCATATGTCCATTCCAGACAGGTAATCATAAATAGGTTATTGTTCCCCGTTTGAGTAATTTTACTTTAATAAGCCTTTTCTAAAACATAAAAGAATGTATTTTTGGGAACCTTCACATATGCAATGCCAAAAGTCCAGGTGTGTCTGTTATTATTTCCCTTCTGGTACACACAGCAGAGACATTTACCTGTTTACACACTTTGTTGTAATTTACAGTCTTGTTTTCAAACCATTCACTTGTTATTCCTGTACTGAACTGTGAACAATTGACCTTAAATTAAAAATGCTTTAAGGAAATGTGATTTATTCTCTCTCCATTTCTTAATAGTAATCTTCTTTTTAACCTTTTTTTTTTTAATATTCTGAATTCAGACAAAATAAAAGTGTTTTTATCCAGCCCTACTACTGTGGCGGTTAATTTGTGTGTTTATTACGAAAGCTTTATTGGACACTGAAATAATGACACTGAATATTTTGTGGAAAACATTTTTTTTTTTTTTTTTTTTTACATCAAATTATACTGCGATTTCAGTGAATACATTATTTGAGCAAAAGTGTGTTTAAGAAATCAGTTTGTCAAAATACACTGTTTTAAAATTCATTGTATAAAAATCAGTGTGAAAAATTAGTCAAATTATGCTATTTCATTGAATACATTTTTTTTTTTGAAAATCATTGTATTACAATTCAGTCTAAAAAGTTATCGAATTATACTGAAAAGTAAAAAAATAAAAAATTAATACAGTGTGTAAAAATTCACTGTAAAAAATCATTGGATAAAAATTATGTGCAAAAAATGTGTCAAATTATGCTGACAATTTCAATGAATAAAAATGTGGGTTTAGAAAATTCAGTTTGTTAAAAAAAAACTATAAAAATTCAGTGTAAAAAAATGTAATTAATTTAATTGAATAAAATGTGTGACCAAAAAATTTTAGATTTTTTTTAAAATGGTGTTTAAAATTCAGTGTGTAAAAATTAACTGAAAAAAAATCATTGTATAAAAATTTAGTGTAAAAAAATGTGTCAAATTATGCTGACAATTTCATTGAATACAAATGTGTGTGTTTAGAAAAAGCAGTTTGTGAAAATACAGTGTTTTAAATTTCAGTGTGTAAAAAAATGTATTTTATAAAAAAGTCAGTGTAAAAAATCATAGTATTAAAATTCAGTGTAAAAAGTTATCAATTCATTGAATAAAAATGTGTGTTTAGAAAATGAAGTTTGTCAAAATACAGTGTTTTAAATTTCAGATTGTAATAAAAATCATTGTATAAAAATTCAGTTTAAAAAAAATCCTAGTATTAAAATTCAGTGTAAAAACTTTATCAAATTATGCTGACAATTTAATTGAATAAAATGTGTGACCAAAAAAATTTTCTTTTTTTTAAATGGTGTTTAAAATTCAGTGTGTAAAAATTTACTGTAAAAAAATAATTGTATAAAAATTCAGTGTAAAAAAATATATCAAATTATGCTGGCAATATCATTGAATAAAAATGTTTGTGTTTAGAAAAAGCAGTTTGTGAAAATACAGTGTTTTAAATTTCAGTGTGGCAAAAAAATAATTTTATAAAATATTCAGTGTAAAAAAATCATAGTATTAAAATTCAGTGTAAAAAGTTATCAAATTATGCTGACAATTTAATTGAATAAAAAAATGTGTGAGCAAAAAATAAAAAATAAATCTAAATACAGTGTTTAAAATTCAGTGTGAAAAATTTCATTAAAAAAAAATTGTATAAAAAATCAGTGTAAAAAATTTCAAATTATGCTGACAATTTCATTGAATAAAAAGGTCTGTTTAGAAAATGCAGCTTGTTCAAATACAGTGTTTTAAATTTCAGTGTGTAAAAAACATCCTTGTATAAAAATTCAGTGTAAAAAAAAAAAGTATTAAAATTCAATGTAAAAAAGTTATCAAATTATGCTGACAATTTAATTTAATAAAAAAATGTGTGAGCAGAAAATCTAAAACATTTTTAAATAGTGTTTAAAATTCAGTGTGTAAAATTTCACTGTAAAACAATCATTGTATAAAAATTCAGTGTAAAAAATGTAAAATTATGCTGACAATTTCATTGAATTAAAATGTGTGTGTTTAGAAAATGCAGTTTGTTAAAATACAGTGTTTTAAATTTCAGTGTGTAAAAAAAAATCCTTGTATAAAGATTCAGTGTAAAAAAAATCATAGTATTAAAATTCAGTGTAAAAAAGTTACTAAACTATGCTGACAATATGAATGAATAAAAATGTGTTTTTTGAAAATACAGTGTTTAAAATTCAGTGTGTAAAAAATAACTGTAAAAAAATCATTGTATAAAAATTCAGTGTAAATTTTTTTTGTCAAATTATGCTGACAATTTCATTAAATAAAAATGTGTGTGTTTAGAAAAAGCAGTTTGTGAAAATAGTGTTTTAAATTTCAGTGTGGCAAAAAAATAATTGTATAAAAATCTAAGTCTAAAAAAATCATAGTATTAAAATTCAGTGTAAAAAGTTATCAAATTATGCTGACAATTTAATTGAATAAAAAAATGTGTGAGCAAAAAATAAAAAATAGATTTAAATACAGTGTTTAAAATTCAGTGTGTAAAATTTCACTGTAAAAAAATCATTGTATAAAAAATCAGTGTAAACAATGTCAAATTATGCTGACAATTTCATTGAATAAAAAGGTGTTTAGAAATTGCAGTTTGTTAAAATACAGTGTTTTAAATTTCAGTGTGTAAAAAAAAATCCTTGTATAAAAATTCAGTGTAAAACAATCATAGTATTACAATTCTATGTAAAAACGTTATCAAATTATGCTGACCATTTAATTGAATAAAAAAATGTGTGAGAAAAAAATATATATATTTTTAAATGCAGTTTAAAATTCAGTGTGTAAAATTTCACTGTAAAACAATCATTGTATAAAAATTCAGTGTAAAAAATGTCAAATTATGCTGACAATTTCATTGAATAAAAAGGTGTGTGTTTAGAAAATGCAGTTTGTTAAAATACAGTGTTTTAAATTTCAGTGTGTAAAAAAAATCCTTGTATAAAAATTCAGTGTAAAAAAATCATAGTATTAAAATTCAGTGTAAAAAAGTTACTAAACTATGCTGACAATATGAATGAATAAAAATGTGTCGGCAAAAAAATTAAGTTTAAAAAAAAAATAGTGTTTAAAATTCAGTGTGTAAAAATTCACTGTAAGAAAATAATTGTATAAAAGTTCAGTGTAAAACAATTTGTCAAATTATGTTGACAATTTCATCGAATAAAAATGTGTGTTTAGAAAATGCAGTTTGTTAAAATAAAATGTTTTACATTTCAGTGTGTAAAAAAAAAAATCATTTTATAAAAATTCTGTGTAAAAAAATCATAAAATAAAAATTCAGTGTAAAAAGTTTATCAAATTATGCTGACAATTTCATTGAATAAAAACGTGTGAGCAAAAAATTTAGTTAAAAAAAAAAATAGTGTTTGAAATCCTGTGTAAAAAATGTTGTCTAATTATGCTGACAATTTCATTTAATAAAAATGTGTGCGTTTACAAAATTCAGTTTGTTAAAATACAATGTTTTCAATTTCAGTGTGTAAAAAAAATCAGTGTAAAGAAATCAAAGTATTACAATTCAGTGTAAAAAGTTATCAAATTATGCTGACAATTTCATTGAGTAAAAACGTGTGAGCATAAATATAAATATAGTGTTTCAAATTCAGTGTGTAAAAAAATCATTGTATAAAAATTCAGTGTAAAATTTTTCTGTCAAATTATGCTGACAATTTCATTAAATAAAAATGTGTGTGTTTAGAAAAAGCAGTTTGTGAAAATACAGTTTTTAAATTTCAGTGTGGCAAAAAAATAATTTTATAAAAATTCAGTGTAAAAAAAATCATATTATTAAAATTCAGTGTAAAAAGTTATCAAATTATGCTGACAATTTAATTGAATAAAAAAATGTGTGAGCAAAAAATAAAAAATAAATTTAAATACAGTGTTTAAAATTCAGTGTGTAAAATTTCACTGTAAAAAAATCATTGTATAAAAAATCAGTGTAAACAATGTCAAATTATGCTGACAATTTAATTGAATAAAAAGGTGTTTAGAAATTGCAGTTTGTTAAAATACAGTGTTTTAAATTTCAGTGTGTAAAAAAAATCGTTGTATAAAAATTCAGTGTAAAAAAATCATAGTATTAAAATTCAGTGAAAAAAAAGTTAGTAAACTATGCTGACAATATGAATGAATAGTCAGCAAAAAAATTAAGTTTTATTAAAAATATTGTTTAAAATTCAGTGTGTAAAAATTCACTGTAAGAAAATAATTGTATAAAAGTTCAGTGTAAAAACATTTGTCAAATTATGCTGACAATTTTATGGAATAAAAATGTGTGTTTAGAAAAATGCAGTTTGTTAAAATAAAATGTTTTACATTTCAGTGTGTAAAAAAAATCATTTTATAAAAATTCTGTGTAAAAAAAGCATAGAATAAAAATTCAGTGTAAAAAGTTTATAAAATTATGCTGACAATTTCATTGAATAAAAACATGTGAGCAAAACATTTAGTTTTTTTAAATAGTGTTTAAAATCCTGTGTAAATTTTTTTGTCAAATTATGCTGACAATTTCATTGAATAAAAATGTGTGCGTTTACAAAATTCAGTTTGTTAAAATACAGTGTTTTCAATTTCAGTGTGTAAAAAAAAAAATCATTATATAAAAATTCCGTGTAAAAAGTTATCAAATTATGTTGACAATTTCATTAAATAAAAATGTGTGAGCAAAATAATTACGTTTTTCTTAAATACAGTGTTTAAAGTCAGTGTGTAAAAATTCACTGTAAAAAAAAAAAACTGTATAAAAATTCAGGGTAAAATTTTTTGTCAAATTATGCTGACAATTTCATTGAATAAAAATGTGTGTTTAGAAAAAGCAGTTTGTGAGAATACAGTGTTTTAAATGTCAGTGTGTAAAAAAATCATTATATAAAAATTCAGTGTAAAAAAAATCATAATATTAAAATTCAGTGTAAAAAGTTATCAAATTATGCTGGCAATTTAATTGAATAAAATGTGTGACCAAATTTTTTTGATTTTTTAAATGGTGTTTAAAATTCAGTGTGTAAAAATTAACTGTAAAAAATCATTGTGTAAAAATGTGTCAAATTATGCTAACAATTTAATTGAATAAAAATGTGTGTGTTTAGAAAATGCAGTTTGTGAAAATACAGTGTGTAAAAAAAATCATTGTATAAAAATTCAGTGTAAAAAAATCATAGTATTAAAATTCAGTGTAAACACTGTTGAATAAAAAAGTGTGAGCAAATTTTTTTTAAGTTTAAATACAGTCTTAAAAATTCAGTGTGTAAAATTTCACTGTAAAAAATAATTGTATAAAAATTCAGTGTCAAAAATGTCAAATTATACTGACAATTTCATTGAATAAAAAGGTGTGTGTTTAGAAAATGCAGTTTGTTAAAATACAGTGTTTTAAATTTCAGTGTGTAAAAAAAAATCCTTGTATAAAAATTCAGTGTAAAAAAATCATAGTATTAAAATTCAATGTAAAAAAGTTATCAAATTATGCTGACAATTTCATTGAAAAAAATGTGTGAGCAAAAATGTAAGTTTGTTTTTAAATACAATGTTTAAAATTCAGTGTGTAAAAATTAACTGTAAAAAAAAATCATTGTATAAAAATTCAGTGCAAAAAAAACGTATTTGTAGAAAAATGTGTTCAAAACCCACTTCCGGGAAATTAAGTTTGAAGCAATCAATCCTGCTTCAGAACCAGTCAATGAGGTGCTTCAGTCTTAATTTACCAAAAGTGGCTCTTGAATATTTGCACTGAATTTTTATACACTGAAATATTTTACATTGATTTTTGTATACATTGGATTTCCCTGCAACACATATTTACACATTTTTTTTCTGCACTGGATTTTTTTAATACACTGAATTTCTACACAGTGAATCTTAAAATTTTACCAAACAGAATTTTTGAACACAAATGATAAAATTCTCAGCACAATTTGATGTAAAAAAAAAAAAAAAGAATTCAAATGCTAAAAAGTCAGTTACACAAATAACTGTCAATCCAATCCAATCCACTTTATTTATGTAGCACATTTAAACAACAAACATGTTTCCAATGTGCTGCACAAAAATATTAGAAACAAGATTCAAATACTATCCTTAGCTCCACCAATGACTCAATAAAAACAAAATAAATAAATATAAAACCAATATAAAAATAAATATGATTAAAAACTATTATAAAGGGTAAAACCCAATTAAAACAATACATTAAAATACACATTTAATAAAAACACAAAGGATCACAATGCACAAAAGCTGCTGAGTTTGTGTTTTAAAAAAAAATCTTTTTATTTCCTTGCATGCATATTTGCACCTTTCCAGCCAGTGCAGACAGAGCGTCGGACCAGGTGAAGGCGTTGATGTTATTTGGTGTGTCCTGATGAATGCAAACATCTTTTCTGAGTGAAGTCTAGTGTTTGGAGGGTCGGCAGCCCCTTGCTGAGTTGGTGGCAATCATTGTTTCTTTGCAGCATTAACCACATTCCACAGGGGCGAAGCGCACCCTGTCTCCATCCCCCGCATTCCTTCACCGCAAACGAGTCCCTCTACCACCGCCGCTGGAAAACCACCGTTTTAACTCTCCTTTCCCCACCTCTCTCAAACTCGTATTTTTTTAAATAATTCTTTTAAAAAATTTTTTTTACATTTACAGGTGCACTTTGTCGCCGAGACGAGAAACGTCGAACTCCAAAGTGAGGTGAAATTCCTCCGCGTAACGCGCCATTGACTGTAAGGACCTTTCAACTTAACAAGAAGAAAAAAAAACCGAAGTTGACAAAACGTCGCGTTTAAGAGTTTTTTTTTTTTTTTTTTGAAGAAAGCCTTGAAGATGTCGACGTTAGTTTACGTTCTTCTCGGTGTTTTTGTGCTCGGCTAGGGGGTCCGCTTTGCTAGCTCGCAACTTGTTTCCGGACTACAAAAAAAACAAAAAAAACATGGACGACTACCAGCAAGATGTGGCTCTCCGGGCCAGCCAAATGATGGACGAGCTCTCGCTGTACGACGCGATGTACGCCGCCCGGAGGGACGTGGTGCTCGGCCGCGATTTGGACTTCTCGCCGCCGGCGGTGGAGTGCGGCAGGGGCGCGATGAACGGCGCCGCGGTTCTCCGGCAGCAACACCACACCGTGGAGAACTTCACCACCGGGAATAAAGTCTACACCGCGGCTCCGGTGCGCCCGGTCAAGTGCGGCAGGACCGTGCCGGTGGACTTCTGCACCCCGCAGAGGGACGCGGGCTACGGCGAGGAGGGCTGCTGCAAGTCCGAGGTGGCGCTCCCGTGCTACACCGGCGCCTCGGAGCGCCAGCGGAGGTACTCGCTGGAGGTGCACCGGTACAGCACCGGCTCCGCCTTCGACGCCCTCCACAAGCCGGTGCCTCTGCCCGGCAACAGGTGCAACAGCGTCTGCATGGACGGGAGGCACGGCGCCTCCAGCCTGGCGTCCCAGGAGCAGAGCAAGCACGCCAGCCCCAGGTCGAGCATCAGCCAGGACCGCTACACCGGCCTGGTCCACTGCGAGGGCACCGGCGTGCTGAGCCCCAGGTCCAGCTACGCCAGCACGGCCAGCGACACCAGCAAGCACTCCTGCAGCCCCAGGACCAGCCTCAACAGCTGCGACTGCTGCAGCAAGCCCAGCAGCAACCGGACCAGCGGCATCAGCATGGGCTACGACCAGAGGCACGCCAGTCCCAGGTCCAGCACGGCCAGCCAGTACTCCTTCACCACCAGCCCCAGGTCCAGCTACTCGGACTCCCGCTACGGGCCGGCGGCCAGGGATGACTTTGCTCCTCTCATGGTCAGCCCCAGGTCCAGCTTCTGCAGCCAGGACGGGAGACCCGGGGCCGGCGCCAACTGCGTGCTCAGCCCACGCTCCAGCATCTCCAGCCACAGCTCCAGAAGCTCCCGCAGCTCCAGGGGGTCTATGAGCGCCTACCCGGACCTGCAGCTGCCCTCGCCCAGGGCGTCCATGCTGGCGGGACCCGACGACCCCCTCATGCAGGAACTCGGGGACTCCAACGGGATACACGCTCGCCTCCATCTCCAGGAGAACGCGCTGGAAATGGCCCCCGGTTCCTCGTTCTCCAAGACGGCCTCGGCGGGGCAGAGGTTCAAGCTGCCCTACCAGGTGACCCCCAGCCGGGAGAGTGCGCCGAGCCAGGCGGAGAGGCGGCTGGAGGCGCTCACCTTGGAGCTGGAAAAGGAGCTGGAGATGCACATGAAGAAGGAATACTTTGGTAGGCCAAACACCACAAAATGTTTTGTTTTAGTTAAAAAGTTAGAAAGTAGCAATGATTGTCACACACACACCATGTGTGGTGAAATTATCCTTTGCATTTGACCCACCATCCTTGTTCACCCCCTGGAAGGTGAGGGGAGCAGTGAGCAGCAGCGGTGGCTGCGCCCGAGAATCATTTTTGATAATTTAACCCCCAATTCCAACCATTGATGCTTAGTGTCAAGCAGGGAGGTAATGGGTCCCATTTTTATAGTCTTTGGTATGACTCGGCCGGGGTTTGAACTCATGACCTACCGATCTCAGGGCGGACACTCTAACCACAGTTAGCATTGTCTAATAAAACCCAAATCAAGTAAAAGTAGTCGCCATTGGATGACACCTGACAGACAGGTGACAGGAAACTCCTAGTCCAGCGGTGACAAGCGTACGAACAGGTTTTATCCGGCCCGCGGGATGAGTTTGCTAAGTATATAAATAAGCCGAAATGTTTAAATGAACAAAACTGCAGTTGTAAATGTGTCCACTAGATGTCGCAATAGCAATTCTTTGTATCTTTGTAGATTATGCTACATATGTTTAAAAAAAAAACGAAAAGCACATGATGTTAGTGCACCAGTCGAGGAAAATGATCAAACTACCCACTTCAAGAAACTCTTCAAACTTAAATTGTTTACAAAGTACAAAGAAGAAGAACCATGATAAACGTTCTGAAATTATTCATCCATCCATTCTTTCATTCTCAAAATAATCTCATTTATCTCATCATATGAAATATAATTTACTTCACCAATTATTATTTATTTATTTATTTATTTTTATTGTGATTACTTATGGAGTATACTGTGAATAAATTGAGAACAGGAAGTGAACTAAAGTTTTAGCAACTGTTATGTAAAAGAAAAGGGGTAGGATTAAATAAACTCTGCTTCTTCTAACTCCTTTTCGAACATGTTGAAAAGAGAAACTGGAAATTGTGATGTATCATGTTGTTTGCTTGCATGTTCAAAGAAAACTCAACTCAACTACATTAATAACATCTTGTAATTTGATTTTGATATCATTTTTTTTTTTATCTTGGGTTGACTGATGAACATTATCACATAATTTATTAAGAAAGTATAAATAACGACAAATAAAGGTAGAATACTATTAACCGCAACAACATTATGATTTGTACATTTTCAGAATGTCCTTGTTCTATTTTTAAACAAAGAAAACAATCTGAAGTTGTCTTTATTTTTAAGTTATTGTGCCGTGAGTTTACCAGTTCGGCCCACTTGGGAGTAGATTTTCCTCCATGTGGCCCCCCGATTTCAAATGAGTTTGACACCCCTGTCCTAGTCATTTGAGTTTGAGTTTATTTCGAACATGCAAGTATACAACATGATACATCACAATCTCCAGTTTCTCTTTTCAACATGTTCGAAAAGGAGTAGGAAGAAGCAGAGCTTATTTAATCCTACCCCTTTTCTTTTACATAACAGTTGCTAAAACTTTTGTTCACTTCCTGTTCTCAATTTATTCACAATATACTCCATAAGTAATCACAATAAAATAAGTAAATAAATAATAATTGGTGAAGTAAGTTACATTTCATATGTTGAGATAAGTAAGATTATTTTGTGAGTGAAAGAATGAAAGAATGGATGAGTTAAATAAATTCAGAATGTTTATCATGGTTCTTCTTCTTTATACTTTGTAAACACTTTAAGTTTGAAGAGTTTCTTGAAGTACGCATTATGCTTTCATTTTACATTAATATCTCAGCTTATGCAAAGGGATGTTTAACTTGTGCTTCTATGGTTATCATCACTCATTGGTATACACTTCTGTGCATGGCATCGTGACAAAATGTCCTTTACTAAAATTTGCTGACGTCGCACGTGATGATGCTCTTAAGCTCTGTTTTGACCTTTCAACATAAGAAAAAATGAATACAGTCTTTCATAACGCTGTTAATTGGTTCCAGACATGACCGCGATAAATAGATTTCCAATCAAATCAAATATTTTCATAGCTAGAACTTTCTAAATAGGGTTTCAACACTATGAGCGCCCTCTAGACATGAAATAACACCCTTTTATCGCCTTTACACTCTTTTAATTCAATAATGCTGCCTGATGCTGATGCAGTGGCCACGATACTGACCTTGGTCTCCCATTGGGGCCAACAACACTGTAGTATTGGTATTGTTACTTTATTTAGACATTTCCATGCTTGAAAAGGCTTGATTTTGGACCCAAAAAATTGTCGAATATGCTTAAAAAAGATATTGAAAAAATTTGATGTGTCGTGGCCAATAATTTCTACAACTCTTATTTTTTTGTGATAGAGTGATTGGAGCACATACTTGTTGGTCACAAAAAACATTCAGGAAGTTTGCTTCTTTTATGAATTTATTATGTGACCAAATCTGCTGGGTCAAAAGTATACATACAGCAATGTTAATATTTGGTTACATGTGCCTTGCCAAGTTTCACTACAATAAGGGGAATACACGTCAAAAGTGGTAAAGGAATGGCTAAATCAGGCCGGAATTAAGGTTTTAGAATGGCCTTCCCAAAGTCCTGACTTAAACATGTGGACAACGCTGAAGAAACAAGTCTATGTCAGAAAACCAACACATTTAGCTGAACTGCACCAATTTTGTCAAGAGGAGTGGTCAAACATTCAACCAGAAGCTTGTGGATGGCTACCAAAAGCGCATTATTGCTGTGAAACTTGCCAAGGGACATGTAACCAAATATTAACATTGCTGTATGTATACTTTTGACCCAGCAGATTTGCTCACATGTTCAGTAGACCCATAATACATTCATAAAAGAACCAAACTTCATGAATGTTTTTTGTGACCAACAAGTATGTGCTCCAATCACTCTATCAATAAGAGTTGTAGAAATTATTGGAAACTCAAGACAGCCATGACATTATGTTCTTTACAAGTGTATGTAAACTTTTGACCACGACTGTACATTGTCTGTTCCTGGGTTAAACTGTGGCCATCCTTTATTTAAATGGAAATGGTTTTAGTAACGTTTTAACATCCCTGACTGTCTACAAGTGTGAAGTGGAGGTGAAACCTGCATAATGCAACTAAAATAAATTAAAACTACTCATAGTTTGAATGAGCCTGACAGACATGGTAATGAGAAGAAACAGGAAACAGTTGTGTTGACAAGCTTTTCTGGTCTCGTTGTTCGCCATATGCTTTCATCTCTATGCCAACAGGCTATTTGGCAAATGGTGTTTCATGTGTGGTTCTACGGTTATCGTCACAATTTTACTCAAAGCCCTTCCTTCTGATGTGAGATTTGCTGATGTTTGACTTTTGAGGCATATTTCTTTCATGCGTTTGTCTTTGAAGCCTGAGTTGTATTTTGAAGCAAAGCTGCTGCGTTTGTGCGTTTCTGCATGTGGTCCAGACGTTGTGAACGATATCAAATACTGCGGACCAGTGTTAAGACCAGTTCTAAAACTTGGGGGACTAACATTTTTGCAGCAAATTCTTAAAAACACTAGAGGGCTCTTTTTGCACAGAGGAACTTGGACCACTGTAAACACATTGGCAGATCATTGCATTGACATTTTAACCTTGCAAACATAGAACACTGGGGTCCAAACTTGTGGGTTACATAACTGAGGCGTTCCTCAAGGCACCCCTTTAAGTCCCCTCCTTTTTTCTTAATGTGATTTATGTAACTAAGGTGTTCATTTAGCTTGTTTACTTCAGGTGCAGTCAGTTCTCATTTGTTCAACTTCTTTAAACTGGTGGTGTTCCTCAAGGTTCAATTGTAGGTCCTCTCCTTTTCATCATTTGGGCTATTCAACTGGTGGCCTGTGAGTTCAGTTCAAAAACTTGTGAGAGTCGCATGGATGTTAATTTGTGTCTTTATTATGAAAGCTTATTTTTTTACACTGAATTTATTTAACTTATTGTTTTGCGGGCTGAATTTTTATTTTTTATTTTTTTTACATCAAATAATGCCGACAATCTGATTGAATACAAATCTGTGAGCAACATTTGCAGTTAAAAAATCAGTTTGTTAAACTAATGTTTTAAATTGTGTGTAAAAAAAAAATCAGTGTAAACCAATTCAGCACAGAGAAAACCAGTATAAAAAAATCAGTGCGGTGCAGAAAAATTCAGGGTATAAAAAATAAAAATAAAAACACAAATTCAGAAGATTTTGTGCATTCAACTCAAACAACTATCACTGAACTGTGTGATAACTCAATGAAACTATAGAGGTTAATTTGTGTCTTTATTATGAAAGTTTTTTTGGACGTGGAATTTATGTAACAAAATTATTTGCGTTTGAATTTTGTAAACTGAACTTCAAATTATGCTGACGATTTAATTGAATAAGCCAATGTGACCAAAATTTGTGTTCAATAATACATTTTATCAAAACACAGAGTTTTAAAATTCAGTGTGTAAAAACCCAGTGTAAAAAAAAAAATCAGTGTCTAAAAATTTAGTGTAAATACAATTCAATGCAGAAAAATTCACTGTAAAAATATTTGGTGCAGAAAACGGTTTATTAAAGTTCAGTATAAAACAAATCATTTGTATAAATAATCTAAAAAAATATGCATAAAAATTCAGTGTAAAAAAATCAGTGCACAATCAATCAATCAATCAATCAATATTTATTTATATAGCCCTAAATCACAAGTGTCTCAAAGGGCTGCACAACAATTCAGTGTAAAAAAAATTCAGTGAAGAAAAATTAAATTCAGTCTTTATTACAAAAGCTTTTTTTCGAGGGGGAATTTATGCAACAGCATTTTTTGCCTTTTAATATTGTGAACTGAATTTTTTTTTTTTACTCAAATTATGCTGACAATTGTATTGAATTAGAATTTGTGACCAAAATGAGTGTTTAAAACTTCAGTGTAAAAATAAATAAATAAAAAGTAAAAAAAATCTTCGGTGTATAAAAAAATTGTGTTTAAAAAATTTGGTGTGGAAAAATTCAGTTAGATTTTAAATTTTTTTAAAATCTTTTATTAGTCTTAAAACACTATATTTTAACAAACTGAATTCTTAAACACACATTTTGCTCATGTTTTTTTTTAATTCAATGCAATTTCCAACATAATTTAATTATTCAATTATTAATTTAAAGGAGTGGCATAGCTCAGTTGGTAGAGTGGCCGTGCCAGCAACTTGAGGGTTCCAGGTTCGATTCCCGCTTTCGCCATCCTAGTCACTGCCGTTGTGTCCTTGGGCAAGACACTTTACACCCCTTCTCCCAGTGCCACCCACACTGGTTTAAATGTAACTTAGATATTGGGTTTCACTATGTAAAGTGCTTTGAGTCAATAGAGAAAAGCGCTATATAAACATAATTCACTTCACAATTAAAAAAAAAAGGTAGTCCAC
>NC_084553.2:56708450-56763450 GCF_033978685.3 Nerophis lumbriciformis
GAAACTGGCGGATCGATACAAATATCGACAGTAACGATACCAAGTATAATATCATTATATGGTCGATACTACAGTGGTTTGATATTTTTAATCATCAAAAACATCTCTTGTCGTTTTTGTCACAGTTGACAAAGTCAGGAAACAAGTTCCTGGACACAGGAGGGCTTTAGGTTTAAAAAAAACAACAGATATATTTAAAGCCAATATTAGGAAATCATTTAAATATTTAATTGATATTGTTACATCGCCATGAAAATTTGAAGTATTTGTATCAACATTGATATGACTTATACTGCCCCTGTGACTACTTGGTATTGGATCGGTACCCAGATTTGTATTATCACTCGAAACTAGGTTTGTCCCAATACCAATATTTTGGTACCGGCATCAAAATGTATTTACATACTTTTGGAAATAAAGGGGACTGCAAAAAAAAAATTACAAATGTTGCTAAATTTCAACAAAAAATCTTACCATACTTTAAACATATGGTTCACTCAAAGAACAATTTTGAAAGATTAAAATAAATTAAGAATATGTAATATATTCTGTATATACAATATAATATGAAAATAATATAACAACATAAAAATCCATCCATCCATCCATCTTCTTCCGCTTATCCGAGGTCGGGTCGCGGGGGCAGCAGCTAAATGAATATTATAATAAAATATAATCAAATAATAATAAATAAATAGTAAATAATATAATAAAAATTAAATGCATTAAACACATTGGGCTTTTCTTGTTGCATTAAAGAACAATTGTTATATATTACTTATAGCCTATAGAATAGAAAGCATTATTGACATTATGCTATATGATTTATGGTTGCAACTTTTGGTCTGGCTTTAAGAGAAATAAAACTATCAGTAAATACAAAAAAAAATACTATTGCCTAAACTGCACATATTAGACATTTAACAGGTAAACACACATTGTTAAGGATAAAACCCAAATTGTAGCAATTTGTTACAAATTTCAGTCATTTCACTTGCATTAGTTGGCACTACGTGGGCGGTTTTAACTAACAACAGAGGAGCTAGTTAACTTTATTACTTGTTGATTTAACTGCTTTTTTTAATTGTTTAGCTAAGTTTGAAGCGCAGGTGGTAATACTTTAATCATGCCAACTTTGGCGAGGCATGTTTTAAAGCAGCGCTTGCAGCGAGACGTCTTTATTGATAGTTTTGAAGCCCAAATACCTGCATATTGCGCTTCGTGCACCTGGTATACTGTACAACCCTACCCAAAACTAGATATTAACAGTAAAGTAGTAGATTAATAATAGTTTTGAGAAAATAATACAACTGGAAATGATGTAACATGTTACCGCATATATTAGCAGCTAAAGTAGGAGCCTTTGTAACCCGTTCTGAAATGAGTCCAATATTAGTTATACACCAAATAATATTTTGTGATATATACCATTATCACAAAAGACTGCAATATATATTGTGATCTAAATTTTAGGCCATATTCCCCATCCCTTTTTCACAACACTACTTTTTTGTGTGTGGGTGAGGGGTGTTGGACTGTCAGAGGGTGTTTTCGTGTGTCCTGTCGACACCGTGGCCCCGGTCTGACCCCAGTCAGGCTTTGACCCTGCCCTCCCTGAAGAATGTGACCTCAGGCGAGGTCGCCTTGTTGTGAACTTCGGGAGCTCGTACGTTTGCTAGCGCTACATACAAATAGTGTCCCCCCCCCACCCCTTACAGGGTCACCGTGCTGTTGTTGGTATGTTCAGGAAGCACCTGCACTGACCTGTCTTTAAGTCATTATTAAAGGTCCCCTATTATTCAAATTATAATTAAATGATGGTAAAAAAAAAACAGTCATGTGTCCCTAGAGCCTGTTTATGAGCACCAAATGGGGGAAAATTTTATCATCTTAAAAGTTAAAGCCCCAACGATAGTCACACACACACTAGGTGTGGTGAAATGATCCTCTGCATTTGACCCATCCGCATGTTCACCCCCCTGAGAGGTGAGGGGAGCAATGAGCAGCAGCGGTGGCTGCGCTCGGGAATCATTTTTGGTGATCTTTTGTTTACTCCAGTTTGTTTTAGAAGAAAAAAACACCCCTTTTCTTATGGACACACGATACTGTCTCTTAACTGCCTTTAAAAAGGAAATTTGAGTTAAAAAAAATAAATAAATAAATAAAAAAACTCAGGCTTCGCTACACATCTTAAAATGAAGCTACAGACACAGGAGCTCAAAGTTTGATCAATTTGTTTGTTTTTTTGCTTTTACCATGATGTCATACTTGCCAACCTTGAGACCTCCGATTTCAGGAGGTGGGGCTGGGGGGCGTGGTCGGGGGTGGGGTGAGGGCATGGTTGGGGGCGTGGTTAAAAGGGAGGAGGAGTTATTTACAGCTAGAATTCACCAAGTCAAGTATTTCATATATATATATATATATATATATATATATATATATATATATATATATATATATATATATATATAAGAAATACTTGACTTTCAGTGAATTCTAGCTATATATATATATATATATATATATATATATATATATATATATATATATATATATATATATATATATATATATATACACATATATATATATATATATATATATATATATATATATATATATATGTATATATACATAAATAAATAAGAGAAATACTTGAATTTCAGTATTCATTTATTTACACATATACACATACATAATACTCATCTACTCATTGTTGAGTTAAGGGTTCTATTCTCTGTCACTGTTTTTCTAACCATGCTGAACACCCTCTCTGATGATGCATTCTGCTTCGTCTCCTTGTTGTGTGCGCAGTTGTGCACTGCACTCTTTAAAAGCCGTAGATGTTATTGTCACATATGCATGTACAGTAGATGGCAGTATTGTCCTGTTTAAGAGTGTCACAACATTGCTGTTTATGGCAGACGAACTGCTTTACGGTAGACGAAAACGTGACTGCTGTTGTTGTGTGTTGTTGCCGCGCTGGGAGGACGTTAATGAAACTGCCTAACAATAAACCCACAAAAGAAACCAAGAACTCGCCCTCGATCATTCTACAGTTATAACGTGATTGGACAGGCACGCTGTTTATATTGTGGGAAAGCGGACGTGAAAACAGGCTGTCACGTCACTCAGGTCCGCATGGACCTGGAGGGGGCGTGGCCTCCAGCTACGCCTGAATTTCAGGAGATTTTTGGGAGAAAATTTGTCCCGGGGTGTTTTCGGGAGAGGCGCTGAATTTCGGGAGTCTCCCGGAAAATCCGGGAGGGTTGGCAAGTATGCATGATGTTGCTGTTAAAATGTGTATGTAATGTTAGCACTGTAGCTCACATGCTAGTGTCGCTAACGCTTTTGTCACACTCCTTAATATGAAGCTGTTTATGTGATGTATGGCATATATAATATGTTGGACAAGTGCAGAGTTACAGTGTAAAAATAGCGCTTCTGGGTGTTGTTGATAAATGACTTTCGCTTTGCATAGTAGAGTTTTAACTTGCACTTACAGATGTAGCGACCAACTGTAGTTACTGACAGTGATTTTCTGAAGTGTTCCTGAGACCACGTAGTGATAGCCTATACACACCGATGTCGTTTTTTTATGCAGTACGGCCTGAGGGATCGAAGATCACGGGCATTGCCCCTTACGTGCAGTGATTTCTCCAGATTCTCTGAACCTTTTGATGATATTATGGACTGTAGATGGTGAAATCCCTAAATTCCTTGCAATAGCTCGTTGAAAAATGTTGTTCTTAAATTGTTTGACAATTTGCTCACACATTTGTTCACAAAGTGGTGACCCTCGCCCCATCCTTGTTTGTGAATGACTGAGCATTTTATGGAAGCTGCTTTTATACCCAATCATGGCACCCACCTGTTCCCAATTAGCCTGTTCACCTGTGGGATGTTCCAAATAAGTGTTTGATGAGCATTCCTCAACTTTCTCAGTCTTTTTTGCCACTTCTGCGAGCTTTTTTGAAACATGTTGCAGGCATCAAATTTCAAATTAACCAATATTTGCAAAAAATAAGAAAGTTTTCCAGTTCGTTAAGTATCTTGTCTTTGCAGTCTATTCAATTGAATATAGGTTGAAAAGGATTTGCAAATCATTGTATTCTGTTTTATTTGACCATTTACACAACGTGCCAACTTCACTGGTTTTGGGTTTTATACATAATAATTTAGATAGAATTGGATCCAGATAGAGTAGGTTATAAATAGCTTGGGTCAATAGGAATATATTATGAATATAATATAATAGGTAGTCCTATTGTAGTGGATAGGGCTTGGCAATATGAGCATATATATGAGTATATGTACAGTATATTTTTTAGATCTAAAATAAGAACCAGGAGAAAAAATATTTAAATGTAAACATGTTTATTTAAAGCGTAACTTTCTTGTGATTACAATCCCCTCAGTTATCAAGCTCAATCAATGTAAACAACATTCTAAAACCACATTGAACACTTAACAATAGACTCTTAAACTGAAGGTGCAAAAAAAAAGAATGTGTAAGAAATGTAACAAAAGTAACAAAGTGTAACAAAATAGTGTGAAAATGCAAACAGAGAAAACAGAGCAGAACTATTTTCTGCAGGTTTAATGCCATGAAGTTGCAGCTGTGCTCTAAAGGGTGAGTGCGGCTAAAGTGGTGTGATATTAGCGGTCTTGGTGGGGAGGAGCACCTTGAATTATTTACAGACCACATTGTTCTTACTACAGTCCGTTTTAAAGAATCCTAAAAACGGCCATACCCTGGAGTGTTCCGGTTTTATCAATCCATTCATCCATCTTCTTCCGCTTATCCGAAGTCGGGTCGCGGGTGCGGCAGCCTAAGCAGGGAAGCCCAGACTGCCCTCTTCCAAGCTAGTTTGTCCAGCTCCTACCGGGGAATGTCGAGGCGTAGTCTCTCCACCGTGTCCTTGGTTTCCCGCTTTTATTGACAATTTATTCGCTCTCTGCAGCACTCATGTTTACTTTCTCTTCTCACTCAACAATCAACCGTGAGACAATAAAATGGCGCAACGAAACCTGACAGTTGATACTGTTAGCTGATTACCTGTTAGCGTCACTCCCACTGATCAGTGATCACTCCCTGCGTTGCCCAGAGCGAGTGCCATTATTCATGCAAACAACCTTGCTTCGCAACTTCCAGTTTCTTCCGACGAAATATAAATACAAATTATCGAACGTTTTATCGAATGCATTTTTTATTGATATCCATTATGTTTGTACCGCGATATACAGTACACCTTCTCACTCAATTGGTTTTCTTTATTTTCATGACTATTTACTAGAGATGTCAAATAATGGCTTTTTTGCCGATAGCCGATATTCCAATATTGTCCAACTCTTAATTACCGATTCCCATATCAACCGATACCGATATATACAGTCGTGGAATTAACACATTATTATGCCTAATTTTGTTGTGATGCCCCGCTAGATGCATTAAACAAGGTTTTCCAAAATAAATCAACTCAAGTTATGGAAAAAAATGCCAACATGGCACTGCCATATTTATAATTGAAGTTACAAAGTGCATTCTTTTTTTTAACATGCCTCAAAACAGCAGCTTGGAATTTAGGACATGCTCGCCCTGAGAGAGCATGAGAAGGTTGAGGTGGGCGGGGTTGGGGGGCGGAGTTGAGGTGGGGGTAGGGGGTAGCGGGGGGTGTATATTGTAGCGTCCCGGAAGAGTAAGTGCTGCAAGGGGTTCTGGGTATTTGTTCTGTTGTGTTTATGTTGTGTTACGGTGCGGATGTTCTCCCGAAATGTGTTTGTCATTCTTGTTTGGTGTGGGTTCACAGTGTGGTGCATATTTGTAATAGTGTTAAAGTTGTTTATACGGCCACCCTCAGTGTGACCTGTATGGCTGTTGAGCAAGTATGCTTGCATTCACTTGTGTGTGTGTGAAAAGCCGTAGATATTATGTGACTGGGCCGGCACGCAAAGGCAGTCAGTGCCTTTAAGGTTTATTGGCGCTCGGTACTTCTCCCTACGTCCGTGTACAATAAATGTTACTTTTGGAAACCGATACCGATAATTTTGAAACCGATACCGATAATTTCCGATATTACATTTTAAAGCATTTATCGGCCGATAATATCAGCAGTCCGATATTATCGAACATCCCTACTCTTTACATTGTAGATTGTCACTGAAGGCATCAAAACTATGAATGAACACATGTGGAGTTGTGTACCGTATTTTCCGCACTATAAGGCGCACCGGATTATTAGCCGCACCTTCAATGAATTACATATTTCATAACTTTGTCCACCAATAAGCCGCCCCGGATTATAAGCCGCGCCTACGCTGCGCTAAAGGGAATGTCAAAAAAACAGTCAGATAGTTCAGTCAAACTTTAATAATATATTGAAAACCAGCGTTCTAACAACTCTGTCCCAAAATGTACGCAAATGTGCAATCACAAACATAGTAAAATTCAAAATGGTGTAGAACAATAGCAACATAATGTTGCTCGAACGTTAATGTCACAACACACAAAATAAACATAGCGCTCACCTTCTGAAGTTATTCTTCATTCGTAAATCCTTCGAATTCTTCGTCTTCGGTGTCCGAATTGAAAAGTTGGGCGAATACGGGATCCAAAATGGCCGGTTCCGTCTCGTCGAAGTCACCGGAGTCAGTGTCACTGTTGTCCAGCAGTTCTGTGAATCCTGCCTTCCGGAAAGCTCGGACCACAGTTGTGACCGAAATATCTGCCCAGGCATTTACGATCCACTGGCAGATGTTGGCGTATGTCGTCCGGCGCTGTCTGCCCGTCTTAGTGAAGGTGTGTTCGCCTTCGGAGCTGTGTGAAAAAAGCCACCCGGCCTCTTCGCGTAAACTTCCCTTAACCACTCGCTCATCTTTTCTTCATCCATCCATCCCTTCGAGTTAGCTTTTATGATGACGCCGGCTGGAAAGGTCTCTTTTGGCAAGGTCTTCCTTTTGAATATCACCATGGGTGGAAGTTAGCATGGCAAGCTAGAACCACAGTGAAAGATGACTTCTCATTCCCTGTGGTGCGAATATTCACCGTACGTGCTCCCGTTCCACAGTGCGGTTCACAGGAATATCAGTTGCTGTGAAATACGGTAGTAATCCGTGTGCGGATGGAGAGATTGCGTCTTTTTATGAACCGGATCGCTTAGTAGGAGCCATTTTGTGGTCTTTACAGATGTAAACAGGAAATGAAACGTACGGTGATATCCGCGCGTTTTTTCTTCTTCTTCCGGGGGCGGGTGGTTGCTTACAGTAGAAGAAGAAGCGCTTCCTGTTCTATGGGGGCGGGTGCTTTCCTTGGCGGTTGCTTGCGTAGAAGAAGAAGCGCTTCCTGTTCTACCGGGAAAAAAGATGGCGGCTGTTTACCGAAGTTGCGAGATCGAAACTTTATGAAAATGAATCGTAATAAAGCGCACCGGGTTATAAGGCGCACTGTCAGCTTTTGAGAAAAATTGTGGTTTTTAGGTGCGCCTTATAGTGCGGAAAATACGGTACTTAACAAAAAAAAGGTGCAATAACTGAAAACATGTTTTATATTCTAGTTTCTTCAAAATAGCTACCTTTTGCCCTGATTACTGTTTTGCACACTCTTGGCATTCTCTCGATGAGCTTCAAGAGGTAGTCACCTGAAAGGGTTTTCACTTCACAGGTGTCATAGTTTTGATGCCTTCAGTGACAATCTACAATGTAAATAGTCATGAAAATAAAGAAAACAAATTGAAATGAGAAAGTGTGTCCAAACTTTTGGCCTGTACTGTATATTGGTATCGTTTTATCGCCTCGCCTTAGTAGTGAAAATAGAATGCAAAAACAAGGACAGCACAGTCTGCAGGCTACTTTGTGGACACACTTCCAAGCCACTGCTCTGAAAAAGACTGTTCATTATGGGAGCCTGCATCATAGTTACAGTACATGCTGCCTCTATTGTGGTGACGCACGCACATTGCTTTTGAATACCAGTGGCATAATCCTCGAAAAGCGGGGAATAAAAAACTGCCAGGTGTTTGATCCGTCTGTGTCTTTCACCAGGTATCTGCGTCAAATGCGGCAAAGGCGTGTATGGAGCGAGCCAGGCCTGCCAGGCCATGGGGAACTTGTATCACACCAACTGCTTCACCTGCTGCTCCTGTGGTGAGTCAAATTGTACCAAAAAAAAAAAAAAAATTCAATCAAGTAATACCAAATTGGCCTGCTTAGCGCCAGCGTGGCCCGAATGCATCCATATCTGCAGTTGCCATAGCGACTAATGGATCATTCTAAAGCACATCCTAATGCATATTTAAAAATCCTAGCATCTGATCAGTATGTGTGGAACTGTCTCAACATGATATCTGTGAGCGATGCCAAAACATACACTATACGGACAAAAGTACTGGGACGCAATGCTTTAATTAATCAGGTTTTTTCAAACCCTTACATTCCCCCTTGAATCATAATTACAAAACATTATGGACAATTGCATGCTTCCAGCTTTGTGGGAACAGTTTGGCGAAGTTATATACACACACAGGTATTTATATATGTATATGTATATACAGTACAGGCCAAAAGTTTGGACACGCCTTCTCCTCATTCAATGTGTTTTCTTTATTTTCTTGACTATTTACATTATAGATTGTCACTGAAGGCAGCAAAACTATGAAAGAACACATGTGGAGTTATGTACTTAACAAGAAAAGTTGAAATAACTGAAAACATGTTTTATATTTCAGTTTCTTCAAAATAGCCACCCTTTGCTCCGATTACTGCTTTGCACACTCTTGGCATTCTCTCGATGAGCTTCAGCACACCTGTGAAGTGAAATCCATTTAAGGTGAGTACCTCTTGAAGCTCATCGGGAGAATGCCAAGAGTGTGCCAAAAAGTAATCAGAGCAAAGGGTGGCTATTTTGAAGAAACTACAATATAAAACATGTTTTCAGTTATTTCCCCTTTTTTTGTTAAGTACATAACCCCACATGTGTTCATTCATAGTTTTGATGCCTTCAGTGACAATCTACAATGTAAATAGTCATGAAAATTAAGAATACGCATTGAATGAGAAGGTGTGCCCAAACTTTTGGCCTGCTCTATATATATATATATATATATATATATATATATATATATATACATATATATATATATATATATATATATATATATATATATATATATATATATATATATATATATACATGTATGTATGTATATATATATATATATATATATATACACACACACATACATATATATATATATATATATATATATATATATATATATACAATATGAATGCCAAATCCTCTTGTTTCTCCTTTTGTTTATTAAAACACATTGTATATATTAAAAAGTACAAAAAGAAAGTATTTTTATTGCCAGCCATTCTTTTGGACTACATGCAGGTTGTTATTGTTTTCATATCCAGAAAGCTAAGAACTTATCTCCCTTCACTAATTTTCGTATTTTGTATATTCCTGAGAAACCGCATCCTCTGCAGTGAACGTTTAATTTGTGTTTATTCATTTGGCCAGCAAAACTAAAGTAAAAAAATAGCCCTGTGAATTCAACAGGAGCACTCTGATGTTTTTAAGTACCTATTGCCAACAAGCTAGTCAAAGATCATCTATGTGACAGCGCTCTGATGTTTTTAGAAATCTGCTGCAAAAATGTTAGGGTCTCCCAAGTTTTTTAACTAAACCCGAGGGCCGGTCTGGTGTCATTCCCGGGCTGGGTTTGGCCCTCAGGCCGCCTGTTGAATAGTTCTGTACTGGGGCCATGTCAACACATGAATTTAGAGATGAAATCTGTAAACTTGCGGAACTGTTTGTCATAGACGGCGATTTGGACAACAACTCTTGTTTAGTGTGTTTTTCTTTTCATCAGTTTATGGTTTTGAGACAAACTCGCACTTAATCACATTTGAACACTAGTGTCTCGGTACTGTTCTTCTTGGCGTGTCTTAAACTGATAGAAAAGGTTAGACGTGTTCAAGTCGCTAGAAAAGACTCGTTGGAGGCATGTTTTGCTCTTTCCCATTGTTTGGTCGGCGTCTGATTTTTTACATCCAAACAAAGAGTTCCTCTTCCTCTTTTTGACACCAATTCCTCTTCAGGTTTTGTTGGTTTAGCTTCCATTGTGCTCTTGGTCTGTCTCTATTACATTCTTTACATCCATGCTCCTGCTGGTGTTCAGTCGAATTTGGTTGACCCAATAGTGGGGTCTATAGAATTACGCTACCACGTCATGTTTGCTGTCGAATTTTGCTTTACACACGTGCTGCTTGGTAGTCTGGCATGATTCGTCACTGAAATTAATATTCCTGCTAAAAACAAAAATCTAAGCTACCATTTTTTGTGTCAATAAGAACTTTCTTTTATGTTTACTGTCCGTTAATATACAATGTCACGCTTTTTCACGCTGTAATCGTCTACATGCTTGCAGATCAGAAGATACATTGAAAGAAACATAATTTCAGATCACTACTTATTTGTACACAAGACACACAAGGCAGTTGCTTTCAATGGGTATTTTGTTCAAGTAAATATTTAAAATAGTTACAATGTGTTGCAGATATCGACAGAACACCGGCTCTCACACGCATAGACGTAATAGCGCCGTCAAGTTCTTTCAGGTGACGTCCAGCAGCATTCGAGAAGTTAAAATTACGATATAAACAATAGAGAATGATAACAGGCATATTTATGTGTGTATATGGTAATATCATACAGCAGCAGTATCAGCGATAGAATTAGTCTGCTCCAAGGTGGAACTGTCTCCATCCTAAAACCTTTGGTAACTGTACAGGCAATGTGTTAACTAACATTTTAACATGCTCAGCTGTCACATAAGCAGTAAAAGTTACCTGCTGAGAAGTAACAATAAAAAACAATACTATCTTTCGTTTATCGCCAAATGGTTCCAGATTTGAATGTGGTAAACACATTTCCGTGAAGTCAGCGTATTATTAATAGTAGTGTAAAAAAAAAAAAAGATTTTCAGATTAATCCCGATTCTTATTTGTAACGATTTTTAATCAATTAAAAAACTAAATAAAAAAAAAATAAATAAATAAATAAATATATATATATATATATATATATATATATATATATATATATATATATATATATATATATATATATATATATATATATAAAAATTATATATATATATATATTTAAAAAAAAAAAATAAATAAAAAAAAATAAAAATAAAAATATATATATATATATATATATATATATATATATATATATATATATATATATATATACAGGTAAAAGCCAGTAAATTAGAATATTTTGAAAAACTTGATTTATTTCAGTAATTGCATTCAAAAGGTGTAACTTGTACATTATATTTATTCATTGCACACAGACTGATGCATTCAAATGTTTATTTCATTTAATTTTGATGATTTGAAGTGGCAACAAATGAAAATCCAAAATTCCGTGTGTCACAAAATTAGAATATTGTGTAAGGGTTAAATTTTGAAGACACCTGGTGCCACAAACTAATCAGCTGATTAACTCAAAACACCTGCAAAGGGCTTTAAATGGTCTCTCAGTCCAGTTCTGAAGCCTACACAAACATGGGGAAGACTTCAGATTTGACAGCTGTCCAAAAGGCAACCATCGACACATTGCACAAGGAGGGAAAGACACAAAAGGTTATTGCTGAAGAGGCTGGCTGTTCTCAGAGCTCTGTGTCCAAACACATTAATGGATAGGCAAAGGGAAGGAAAAACTGTGGTCAGAAAAAGTGTACAAGCGATAGGGATCACCGCGCCCTGGTCAAGATTGTGAAAAAAAACCCATTCAAAAATGTGGGGGAGATTCAGAAGGAGTGGACAGCTGCTGGAGTCAGTGCTTCAAGATCCACCACCAAGAGACGCTTGAAAGACATGGGTTTCAACTGCCGCATACCTCGTGTCAAGCCACTGTTGACCAAGAAACAGCGCGCAAAGCGTCTCACCTGGGCTAAGGAAAAAAAGAGCTGGACTGCTGCTGAGTGGTCCAAAGTCATGTTTTCTGACGAAAGCAAATTTTGCATTTCCTTTGGAAATCGAGGTCCCAGAGTCTGGAGGAAGACAGGAGAGGCACAGGATCCACGTTGCCTGAAGTCTAGTGTAAAGTTTCCACCATCAGTGATGGTTTGGGGTGCCATGTCATCTGCTGGTGTCGGTCCACTCTGTTTCCTGAGATCCACGGTCAACGCAGCCGTCTACCAGCAAGTTTTAGAGCACTTCATGCTTCCTGCTGCTGACCTGCTCTATGGAGATGGAGATTTCAAGTTCCAACAGGACTTGGCGCCTGCACACAGCGCAAAATCTACCCGTGCCTGGTTTACGGACCATGGTATTTCTGTTCTAAATTGGCCCGCCAACTCCCCTGACCTTAGCCCCATAGAAAATCTGTGGGGTATTGTGAAAAAGAAGATGCAGAATGCCAGACCCAAAAACGCAGAAGAGTTGAAGGCCACTATCAGAGCAACCTGGACTCTCATAACACCTGAGCAGTGCCAGAAACTCATCGACTCCATGCCACGCCGCATTAACGCAGTAATTGAGGCAAAAGGAGCTCCAACCAAGTATTGAGTATTGTACATGCTCATATTTTTCATTTTCATACTTTTCAGTTGGCCAACATTTCTAAAAATCCCTTTTTTGTATTAGCCTTAAGTAATATTCTAATTTTGTGACACACGGAATTTTGGATTTTCATTTGTTGCCACTTCAAATCATCAAAATTAAATGAAATAAACATTTGAATGCATCAGTCTGTGTGCAATGAATAAATATAATGTACAAGCTACACCTTTTGAATGCAATTACTGAAATAAATCAAGTTTTTCAAAATATTCTAATTTACTGGCTTTTACCTGTATGTATGTATGTATGTATATATATATATATATATATATATTATTTATTTATTTATTTTTAAATTTATGATACTTTGCAAGGGCACCAAAAAGATTTCTGTGTGTGAGCCCATATTGGCAGAGCAGTGCAGTCAGTGCAGTTGAGCTTCTTCTTGTTGTTGTTTTGGCTTGTTAATCAAGAGATAGTTGACTCATCACCTCCTTGTTATGTTTCTTTGATATAAAGTACTGTACATCCCTTTATATTGTGTTCAGAGTGTACAAACTTTGACTAAAATACGGACTTTTATGGATGCTGAAAATGCATTTTTCATATTTACATTGTTTCTTATGAAGACATTTGCTTCACTATGCAAACTTTTTGATTTCCAAACCCTGTTCAAGAACCTATTAAGTTTGTAAATCAAAGTTTCACTGTGCTTTAAATCTCATTCCCCCAAAATATTTGAATTGTGTTCACCCTTCTGGTCCGGTCTGGGTGTTGCCAGATTACTGTTATGCCTTACAATAGTCCGGAACATTCTTGACGTAGCTTGCAGTAAAATTCTTCAAACCGTGCCGAATAATAACGCTCCTGCTGTGGACTGCATTGTTTGTTTTTGAGACGGTAATAAAATCTTTTTTCAGCTACAGTGTGTGTATAGACTCTATAATAGTGTGTGTGTGTGTGTGTGTGTATGTGTGTATGTGTGTTTGTTTGTGTGTGTGTGTGTGTGTGTGTTTGTTTCGGAGGTTCCTGTCACCCGACCCCGGCACCCACCTCTCCCCTTTCCAGGGGAAACAAGAGGAAGATGTCGGTAGAGAGTCTTTTAGCCAGGTTGCTTCCATTCATACGTTCCCTTTACACAGATACTGATCCGCCCTACATCCCTCCCGGCTCTGGAAGGACTCCCTATACATTTTCATGGAAACCGAACACGCATACTTTCCTGTTTTATTGTGTCGGAAGAAGAAAGTGGGACCAGTGTCCGGTTGCGGAGTTTGTGGGACTTGAACCAAGTAAAGTCCAGGTACCCAATCCTTCCAGTGTGTAGTTGTGGTAACATTCCGGGTGTAACGGTACGGCATAGTTACAGTTTAGTCCATTTGTGGTACTTTAAAGAAATAAGGGGAGTGATGCTAAACAGAAGCATAAAAAACGGCAAACCGATGTATAATAGTTCATAATATTTATCAATTTCATTGAGCTATTGTTATGGTAAATAAACGTTCCTTTGTTCTTGAAGGGCAGCATTTAATAATTCCAGTTTATATTCCCATTTCCCATTTCTATTGAATCATGGCAGTACACGGCTTTTGTCTTCGTCCGTTCACGTATTTCTACGGGAAGGTTCAAGAGTTCCCAAATGGGAGACTTTAACAAAGGAAGAGGGTTTTCTCTCTCTGGCTTCTCCTCGGCGCTAGCAATGACTTCTGCTCGTCATGTTAGGCTACGCCAGTGCTTCTGAATTATTTTCTGTTACGCACCACGCCTCCCAAGGGGCCCGCCCCACTATTTGAGAAGAACTGGGGTGAATGTGAGTGTGAATGTTGTCTGTCTATCTGTGTTGGCCCTGTGATGAGGTGGCGACTTGTCCAGGGTGTACCCTGCCTTCCGCCCGAATACAGCTGAGGTAGGCTCCAGCACCCCCCGCGACCCCAAAAGGGACAAGCGGTAGAAAATGGATGGATGGATGGGGTACACTGTGTTTCGTTGCAGATTAGGGGTGCAACCATTTGTCATCATTGTCGTTAAATATCGACAATGTTTTGATTTGTCGACAATAGTCGGCGACGTCATGGTTTGTGTTTTTTGAAAGTGAGCCATTTGCAACAACAACGTGGGTGAAAGCGTAAAGTTTGGGAACATTTCACCCTAATTTTGACCTAACCTTTAAACTAACATGAATATCGTGTTCGTTTTAAGCATTTGAAGCAGAGGCATGATATCAGACATCTAAAGCAGTGGTCCCCAACCACCGGGCACAAGAAATAAATAAAAGTAAATAAATAATTTTATTTTTTATTTTTTATTAAATCAACATAAAAAACACAAGATACACTTACAATTAGTGCACCAACCCAAAAAACCTCCCTCCCCCATTTACTCATTCACACTCATTCGCACAGAAGGGTTGTTTCTTTCTGTTATTAATATTTCTGGTTCCTACATTATATATCAATATAGATCAATACAGTCTGCAGGGATACAGTCCGTAAACACACGATTGTATTTTTTTATTAAAAAATAAATAAATAAATTACCCCCCCCCCCCCCAATTGTAGTTAAATAGCTTTAACTACAATTGACTTTTATTTTGTCAACGACAGGTCTGAATCAGCGTCTATTTGCAGTGCAAGGAAGAAAGGCACAATAACTAATGTCAATCACACACACTTATGCACAAACATGAATCACCACGGTATCTTAAAAGAATATACAAAACCAGTGAAGTTGGCACGTTGTGTAAATGGTAAATAAAAACAGAATACAATGATTTGCAAATCATTTTCAACCTATATTCAATTGAATAGACTGCAAAGACAAGATACTTAACGTTCGAACTGGAAAACGTTGTTATGTTTTGCAGATATTAGCTCGTTTGGAATTTGATGCCTGCAACATGTTTCAAAAAAGCTGGCAAGAGTGGCAAAAAAGACTGAGAAAGTTGAGGAATGCTCATCAAACACTTATTTGGAACATCCCACAGGTGAACAGGCTAATTGGGAACCGGTGGGTGCCATGATTGGGTATAAAAGCAGCTTCCATGAAATGCTCAGTCATTCCCAAACAAGGATGGGGCGAGGGTCACCACTTTGTGAAGAAATGTGTGAGCAAATTGTCAAACAGTTTAAGAACAACTTTTCTCAACGAGCTATTGCAAGGAATTTTGGGATTTCACCATCTACGGTCCGTAATATCATCAAAAGGTTCAGAGAATCTAAAAAAACCACTGCACGCAAGTGATGATATTACGGACCTTCGATACCTCAGGCGGTACTGCATCAAAAAGCGACATCGGTGTGTAAAGGATATCACCACATGGGCTCAGGAACACTTCAGAAAACCACTGTCAGTAACTGCAGTTTGTCGCTACATCTGTAAGTGCAAGTTAAAACTCTACTATGCAATACGAAAGCCATTTATCAACAACACCCAGAAACGCCGCAGACAAGCATGTGCTCCAATCACTCTGTCACAAAAAAATAAGAGTTGTAGAAATGATTGGAAACTCAAGACAGCCATGACATTATGTTCTTTACAAGTGTATGTAAACTTTTGACCATGACTGTATGCGCTTGGACTATTTTGTGTGGGAGTTGTGATTACATCATAAAACAGCTTTGAGTAACCTTTATTGCCATTTGACACAAGCCAAACAGCCGCTAAGAGAATAATTGTAGTATTTAGTGGGAAAATCATGTCTAACATTAGCAAGCGAGTCACTTTGGGTGCTGGTTGTTTGCTCGTCCCGTCACTCGAGATGGTTTATGGCTCATGTAAACTACAGTGATGGATCGTTTGACCTCCAGTTGAATGGGAATGTTTTTCTTTCAAGGGCTCCGAGATGTGACGTTTGAAGAGTTCTTGCTCTTGTCATAACACAAGCCAGTGATTTAAGGAGCGGCGTTTAAATGGCTATATTTGTTTTTGGCTTTGTTGTTGTTGTTGCTGCTGTTGTTGTGGGGCCCCTTAGTCGGGTCTTCCCTTCTCGAGCGAGCGAGCAAAGTTTGCTGAGACATTGCTCGCTGGTCGCCTCGGGCTTTGTTTAACCATGCATAATCGAGCCCTCTTGGCTTACTCCCATGGTTGCACCCTTTTTCACGAAATGGCTAAGAATGCAAACTACCCTCCTCCACTTGAGCCAACCTTCTCTGGAGGACCTCGATCAGACAGTCAGGGAGCGCACGTGGCATACAGATTCCCGTCCACAACTGGATGCATGTCGAAAGGTTTGAAAGGAACACTGAGAAAATTAAAAAATAGTTGTTGAAATATGGCCCAAACAGATAACAAAAGATCGTTACAGTGCTAAGATTTTACCCGGGGAGTCTCCTCGTTGCTGGGTGCATGGTCTACAAAAGCAAATCCCGGCCGGGGTCTCTATTTAGAAAACATTCAAAGCTGTGGCTGTGGGTAACCTCCTCTTAATCTTTTTTTGTTAACTCCACGAGATGTCAGTAGGAGAAGTGGTCAGTAGGGTTGTGCGATATTGAAAATATACAATATGAATTATTTAGATTTGGCCAACAATAGAGCTTTTTATAGCTGGGTTGTAGAGATGTCCGATAATGGCTTTTTTGCCGATATCCAATATTCTGATATTGTCCAACTCTTAATTACCGATTCCGATATCAACCGACACCATACTTGCCAACCTTGAGACCTCCGATTTCGGGAGGTGGGGGGTGGGGGGATGGGGGCGTGGTCGGGGGTGGGGCGGGAGGCGTGGTTAAGATATATATATATATAAAAAAATACTTGACTTTCAGTGAATTCTAGCTATATATATATATATATATATATATATTTTATTACATATATATATATAATATTATATTTTATATATATATATATATATATATATATATATATATATATATATATATATATATATACTGTATATATATATATATAATAAATTATTATTTATTTATATATATATATAAATAAATAAAAGAAATACTTGAATTTCAGTGTTCATTTATTTACACATATACACACACATAACACTCATCTACTCATTGTTGAGTTAAGGGTTGAATTGTCCATCCTTGTTCTATTCTCTGTCACTAATTCAGAACACACACATTATACAAATATACATTATAAAATCAATGAGAAAACGGGAGCTCTAATTTGGGAGTCTGAATTAGGATCAGAAGTTCCTATATAAACATTGCGCACTCACGTCGCCTTTTTGTATTGATTACTGCAGCTGTGCATTGGATTCATTCACAAATACAAACTACAACTCACAAACACTTTAGAGTTAGGCTCCACCATCAGAATGTGTACTTAAACTTATAAAGATCACATGGATATTATTCAGTGAGTTGATTCACCAAAACTAACCTGTTATACAGGAGGAAAAAGCACACAGGACGTTTCAATTGTTCACAGACTGGTCGCGCTCATCAGAATGACAAGACACTTCCGGTCTGCAGGTGATAGCATTCAATTGGGAAGAAACGCCCTACTGCCCCCTACTGACCAATGTGAATACTGATAAATGTGTAATGACAGCTCCAAAAACGAATTCAAACCACAAAATAAAATAAATAAATCAACACAAAAATGTGACACATTATGGGTGGATCACATATGCATGTACAGTAGATGGCAGTATTGTCCTGTTTAAAAGTGTCACAACATTGCTGTTTACGGCAGACGAACTGCTTTACGTAGACGAAATGCTGTTGTTGTGTGTTGTTACCGCGCTGGGAGGACGTTAATGAAACTGCCGTACAATAAACCCACATAAGAAACCAAGAACTCGCCCTCGATCATTAGCTGTTTATATTGTGGGAAAGCGGACGTGTGAACAGGCTGTCAACACGTCACTCAGGTCCGCATGGAGCTGGAGGGGGCGTGGCTTCCAGCTCCGCCTGAATTTCAGGAGATTTTCGGGAGAAAATTTGTCCCGGGAGGTTTTCGGGAGAGGCGCTGAATTTCGGGAGTCTCCCGGAAAATCCGGGAGGGTTGACAAGTATGACCGACACTGATATATACAGTCGTGGAATTAACACATTATTATGCCTATCTTTGTTGTGATGCCCCGCTGGATGCATTAAACAATGTAACAAGGTTTTCCAAAATAAATCAACTCAAGTTAAGGAAAGAAATGCCAACATTGAAGTCACAAAGGGCATTATTTTTTTTAACATGCCTCAAAACGGCAGCTTGGAATTTGGGACATGCTCTCCCTGAGGGAGCATGAGGAGGTTGGGGGGGCGGGGAGGGGTAGCGGGGGTGTATATTGTACCTTCCCGAAAGAGTTAGTGCTGCAAGGGGTTCTGGGTATTTGTTCTGTTGTGTTTATGTTGTGTTACGGTGCGGATGTTCTCCCGAAATGTGTTTGTCATTCTTGTTTGGTGTGGGTTCACAGTGTGGCGCATATTTGTAACAGTGTTAAAGTTGTTTATACGGCCACCCTCAGTGTGACCTGTATGGCTGTTGACCAAGTATACAATGCATTTACTTGTGTGTGTGTGAAAAGCCGTAGATATTATGTGACTGGGCCGGCACGCAAAGGCAGTGCCTTTAAGGTTTATTGGCGCTCTGTACTTCTCCCTACGTCCGTGTACCACTCCGTACAGCGGCGTTTTAAAAAGTCATAAATTGTACTTTTTGAAACCGATACCGATCATTTCCGATATTACATTTTAAAGCATTTATCGGCCGATAATATCGGCAGTCCGATATTATCGGACATCTCTAGTTGTGTGATATTGAAAATATACAATATGAATTATTTAGATTTGGCCAACAATAGAGCTTTTAATAGCTGGGTTGTGTATGGCGTCACGTCCGTTTTTTCTTATTTGCGGCTTAATTCACATGATGGTCAAGCAGTTTGAGCGTAGCATTAAAACAAGTGAGAGTGAGTGTAGAGTGTGAGCAGAAAATGCAGTGTTTCTCTTCGGTTTTTGGGTGTTCCAGTCGTTTGAATAGACAGATAGGAAAGAGCTTTCATAGAGTCCATAAAGAAGTGGTTCATAGAGGTAATAAAGTCAGGGGAAAAAACGAAAGTGTGTGGAAGGAAATGGCTCTTAAAAATATCACTTTCATCATCTTGTGGAATACAATCAGACCTTTGTATCTATAGTGATCACTTTGTTAAATATTTTTTGGAACATTTAATTTATTTGAGAAACTTTCTGTGATACAATCCAGTTTATTCTCTACTAAATTATTAGTGTTTGAGAGCAAAACTAAACGTAAAGAAAAGAGTTTTAGTTTGTGTTCTTTTGTGGTTTCAATGCCTAAATATAACTCCAAAGACCTGCTTGTGCAAATAAACTAACGTCACGTCAAGTCCTGGTAATAAATATTGGGATTGTTGGTCCAATCCACCGTAATTTCATTGTCCATTTTCATAACAGAAACAATAGCTTAGTTGTTGTTGTGCAGGAAAGCAAAGTGCTTTACTCGATACGGATGACCACATTATAGCGTCTTTGGTGATATTTGTTAGCATCAAGAAGATATCCTTGATAGTATTAATAAACGAGATGACTCAATCTCTCGTAGGCTCAACAGAATATACTGAATCTTGATATCGCTAGCAAACATTGCTAAATAACAGGGACATCTATAGCTAAATAATGAGACTAGATATGAACTTCAAACCATTAAAAAACAACTGCAGACATCAATTGGAGAAGACAGGAAATCAACTGCAAACAAAATTTTCCTTTTTTCATTAGCGTCACGATCACAGCAGTCAATCAAATACGTTACGTAGCGATGTACAAATATGTTCAACTTTGTCTTTCATGGAATAATGCTTAATTTGTGAACCGCTCAGTTGTAAAGACATGATGGGCCTCCAATCTTTTCTTCTCTAAATACTGTGAGTGACAAATCAAGTGAGGTCGAGGCGAACAGTCACATCTTGGTGATGATAAATGGTGTAAATTATTAAATACTTTTAATTATTTAATGATTAATATGTTCTTAAGAGTGTTTCAATTCACTCCATCCAATTTTATTTTTTTATTTTTTCATTGATCGCTTATATACAAACCCCGTTTCCATATGAGTTGGGAAATTGTGTTAGATGTAAATATAAACGGAATACAATTATTTGCAAATCCTTTTCAACCCATATTCAATTGAATGCACTACAAAGACAAGCTATTTGATGTTCAAACTCATAAACTTTATTTATTTTTTTTGCAAATAATAATTAACTTAGAATTTCATGGCTGCAACACGTGCCAAAGTAGTTGGGAAAGGGCATGTTCACCACTGTGTTACATCACCTTTTCTTTTAGCAACACTCAATAAACGATTGGGAACTGAGGAAACTAATTGTTGAAGCTTTGAAAGTGGAATTCTTTCCCATTCTTGTTTTATGTAGAGCTTCAGTCGTTCAACAGTCCGGGGTCTCCGCTGTTGTATTTTACGCTTCATAATGCGCCACACATTTTTGATGGGAGACAGGTCTGGACTGCAGGCGGGCCAGGAAAGTACCCGCACTCTTTTTTTTACGAAGCCACGCTGTTGTAACACGTGCTGAATGTGGCTTGGCATTGTCTTGCTGAAATAAGCAGGGGCGTCCATGAAAAAGACGGCTTAGATGGCAGCATATGTTGTTCCAAAACCTGTATGTACCTTTCAGCATTAATGGTGCCTTCACAGATGTGTAAGTTACCCATGCCTTGGGCACTAATGCACCCCCATACCATTACAGATGCTGGCTTTTGAACTTTGCGTCGATAACAGTCTGGATGGTTCGCTTCCCCTTTGGTCCGGATGACGCGATGTCGAATATTTCCAAAAACAATTTGAAATGTAGACTCGTCAGACCACAGAATACTTTTCCACTTTGCATGAGTCCATCTTAGATGATCTCGGGCCCAGAGAAGCTGGCAGCGTTTCTGGATGTTGTTGATAAATGGCTTTCGCTTTGCACAGTAGAGCTTTAACTTGCACTTACAGATGTAGCGACAAACTGTATTTAGTGACAGGGGTTTTCTGAAGTGTTCCTGAGCCCATGTGGTGATATCCTTTAGAGATTGATGTCGGTTTTTGATACAGTGCCGTCTGAGGGATCGAAGGTCACGGTCATTCAATGTTGGTTTCCGGCTATGCCGCTTACGTGGGGTGATTTCTCCAGATTCTCTGAACCTTTTGATGCTATTATGGACCGTAGATGTTGAAATCTCTAAATTTCTTGCAATTGCACTTTGAGAAACGTTGTTCTTAAACTGTTTGACTATTTGCTCAAGCAGTTGTGGACAAAGGGGTTTACCTCACCCCATCCTTTCTTGAAAATCTGTGGACTGACAAAGATGGACAGTTTGCCGTTGCATACAAAGTGCAAAGGTGGACAAGGTTGCCACAACCAGTAATAGAATGTAAGGCACAGTGATATACAGTATCCAGTTTTTTTAAATAACTGCCGGTAAAAAGCAAGTCTCCAAAATTAAGCGAAGGCATAAAAGTGGTCAGAATCAAGCATTTCTTAACTTGTAGAGAAAAACAGGACTTGTTTCTAAAAAAAAAAAAAAAAAAAAGAAAACCTGTTTAAATTTAAGATTTGCCACACGTTTTTTCTATGTGTGATTTAAAAGACAATTTTTCACCGATAACAATCCCCAAGTACTCATATGTTGTGACCATTTTAAGTTCAACCTTATAGTCAGTATTTTTGGGGTGCTCAATGGCAGTTGCTTACCATTTGAAAATAACATCACATTAGATGTATCTGGATTTACCACTAGTTTCAACTGAGTCAGCTGGGACTGAACAACATCAAAAGCTGACTGCAGGAGTTTTAAATGTTTGCGCTATAGCAGGGGATGAACAGTATATGACTGCGTCATCTGCATAAAAATGGACATGTAAGACATTCGACACAATATCACAGAGATTATTTTCATAGACGGAAAACAACGGACCTAATATTGAACCCTATGGTACACCCTTTCATACAGGAATGAAAGACGAGGAGGACCCAGCAAACTGGACGCATTGGGTTCTATCGGACAGGTTATTAGAAAACCACTTTCACGCATGCTGATATACGCAAATCCTGTGCAGTCTGTCTCCCAAAATGATATGGTCCATACCATATCAAATGCTTTTGAAAGGTCAATAAATAGAGCTGCACAATGTGAGTGTTTGTTCAGCGCCTTCCATTATAGGCTACGTTCACATTGCAGGGTATTACGCCCAATTTCGTCTTTTTATGCAAATGCAATGTCTAATATGAGAGGAATGGGTCCGTGAAGCGACCAGCATACACACAAAACATGAAGTCATACGCGCTGCAGTATGTTTGCGGAGGTAAACATGGCTCCGATTAGTTTATGTCTCAGTCCTGGCACATTTGTGGTAATTTAGACTTAGATTTAGACAAACTAGGTCTAAATTTCAAGGATTGCGTGCGACCGTGGTCTACAAATTCTTAACCGAATAACATTCGACACAATATCACAGAGATTATTTTCAAAGACGGAAAACGATGGACCTAATATGGAACCCTAAGGTACACCCTTTCATACAGGGAGTAAAGACAAGGAGGACCCAGCAAACTGGACACATTAGGTTCTATCGGCCAGGTTATTAGAAAACCACTTGCTGTTATACGCCAATCCTGTGCAGTCCGTCTCCCAAAATGATATGGTCCATGCGATATCAAATGCTTTTGAAAGGTCAATAAATAGAGCTGCACAATATGAGTGTTTGTTCAGCGCCTTCCATTATGTGGTCATAGGCTACGTTCACATTGCAGGGTATCACGCCCAATTTCGTCTTTTTATGCCAATGCAATGTCTAATATGAGAGGAATAGGTCCATGAAGCGACCAGCATACACACAAAACATGAAGTCATACGCGCTGCAGTATGTTTGCGGAGGTAAACATGGCTCTGATTAGTTTATGTATCAGTCCTGGCGCATTTGTGGTAATTTAGACTTAGATTTAGACAAACTAGGTCTAAATTTCAAGGATTGCATGCGACCGTAGTCTACAATTTCTTAACCGAATAACATTTGACACAATATCCCAGAGATTATTTTCAAAGACGGAAAACGATGGACCTAATATAGAACCCTAAGGTACACCCTTTCATACAGGGAAGAAAGACAAGGAGGACCCAGCAAACTGGACACATTAGGTTCTATCGGCCAGGTTATTAGAAAACCACTTGCTGTTATACGCCAATCCTGTGCAGTCCGTCTCCCAAAATGATATGGTCCATGCGATATCAAATGCTTTTGAAAGGTCAATAAATAGAGCTGCACAATATGAGTGTTTGTTCAGTGCCTTCCATTATGTGGTCATAGGCTACGTTCACATTGCAGGGTATCACGCCCAATTTCGTCTTTTTATGCCAATGCAATGTCTAATATGAGAGGAATGGGTCCATGAAGCGACCAGCATACACACAAAACATGAAGTCATACGCGCTGCAGTATGTTTGCGGAGGTAAACATGGCTCTGATTAGTTTATGTATCAGTCCTGGCGCATTTGTGGTAATTTAGACTTAGATTTAGACAAACTAGGTCTAAATTTCAAGGATTGCATGCGACCGTAGTCTACAATTTCTTAACCGAATAACATTTGACACAATATCCCAGAGATTATTTTCAAAGACGGAAAACGATGGACCTAATATAGAACCCTAAGGTACACCCTTTCATACAGGGAGGAAAGACAAGGAGGACCCAGCAAACTGGACACATTAGGTTCTATCGGCCAGGTTATTAGAAAACCACTTTAACGCATTCTATTATACGCCAATCCTGTGCAGTCTGTCTCCCAAAATGATATGGTCCATACCATATCAAATGCTTTTGAAAGGTCAATAAATAGAGCTGCACAATATGAGTGTTTGTTCAGCGCCTTCCATTATGTGGTCATAGGCTACGTTCACATTGCAGGGTATTACGCCCAATTCGTCTTTTTATGCCAATGCAATGTCTAATATGAGAGGAATGGGTCCGTGAAGCGACCAGCATACACACAAAACATGAAGTCATACGCGCTGCAGTATGTTTGCGGAGGTAAACATGGCTCTGATTAGTTTATGTATCAGTCCTGGCGCATTTGTGGTAATTTAGACTTAGATTTAGACAAACTAGGTCTAAATTTCAAGGATTGCATGCGACCGTAGTCTACAATTTCTTAACCGAATAACATTTGACACAATATCCCAGAGATTATTTTCAAAGACGGAAAACGATGGACCTAATATAGAACCCTAAGGTACACCCTTTCATACAGGGAGGAAAGACAAGGAGGACCCAGCAAACTGGACACATTAGGTTCTATCGGCCAGGTTATTAGAAAACCACTTTAACGCATTCTATTATACGCCAATCCTGTGCAGTCCGTCTCCCAAAATGATATGGTCCATACCATATCAAATGCTTTTGAAAGGTCAATAAATAGAGCTGCACAATATGAGTGTTTGTTCAGCGCCGTCCATTATGTGGTCATAGGCTACGTTCACATTGCAGGGTATTACGCCCAATTCGTCTTTTTATGCCAATGCAATGTCTAATATGAGAGGAATGGGTCCGTGAAGCGACCAGCATACACACAAAACATGAAGTCATACGTGCTGCAGTGTGTTTGCGGAGGTAAACATGGCTCCGATTAATTTATGTCTCAGTTCTGGCGCATTTGTGGTAATTTCAAGGATTGCGTGCGACCGTAGTCAACAATTTCTTAGCCGAATAATTTTGACTGTCTATATTGGCGAATAATTGTGAGTTTTAACGCTTTTTGATACCCTATGGGTTGGACGTTCAAACTGCATTTGTATCGGATACATATCAAATTCATAACCACATAGAGGAGGTCGGATTTGAAAAAATCTTAATTGTGTTCTTCTTCTTGCGTATATGCCATCAGCTCCTCGACTACGTTGCAGTCCAGTGTCTCGTTGTCCAGGTTCATCAGGCCTCGGTCGCGATGTGGTGAGTGCTGTTTCGGGCAGCTTGAAAAAAAATAGATCCCACATAGGCAAAAAAAAATCTAAATTGACCTGCAGTGTGAACACTACGTTTGCTCTGTGGAGCTTAAAGATTTCCTCTCAAATATTATTTGTTAGCTTGAGCAAATTGCCGGTTTGATGACTCATTCTTGATTTAAAAATATTTCTCTAAAAGTAGAAAACAGTTTTACTTTCCATGCAAGGGAAATCTGGGAATGACAGGAAACATTGTGCTCTTTGTACTTGTTCCTGTTATGTCATTAGGAACAACCAGAGGAAATAGTGTGTTTAGAAATAGTGACCTGATTCTGGTGTCTTTACAAGTGTGACACGCGGGTGTAAGTTTTAACATCAAAGTGGTGTTTACCTCCTGATTAAAAAAAAAAAAAAGGAAACCACTGGTACAGGAATGCTGACATGCTCAATCAGAATTCAACCTATGAAACCATCTCGGGACTTGAAAGTCATTCCAGTAAAAACATTGCATGTCGCCACATGTTCAGACCAAGTGTCCAGACTGATTCTCTAGCATCTTTTTCCCAAATCTCTTGCATTCGGCTTGATTATGCTGCGATTGAAGCTTGGGATAAAACAGCATTGGAATGCAGTGGTTTGTATTTCCTCATATATTCCCTGAGGGCATGACAACAGTTAGCAGTCACGACTGCTGAAGGGTACAGTATACGGTACAGGCCAAAAGTTTGGACACACTTTCTTATTTCAGTGGGTTTTCTTTATTCTCATGACTATTTACATTGTAGATTGTCACTGAAGGAATCAAAACTATGACACCTGTGAAGTGAAAACCATTTTAGGTGACTACCTCTTGAAGGTCATCGAGAGAATGCCAGGAGTGTGCAAAGCAGTAATCAGAGCAAATGGTGGCTATTTTGAAGAAACTAGAATACAAAACATGTTTTCAGTTATTTCACCTTTTTTTGTTAAGTACATAACTCCACATGTGTTCAGTCATAGTTTTGATGCCTTCAGTGACACTCTACAATGTAAATAGTCATGAAAATAAAGAATACACATTGAATGAGAAGGCGTGTCCAAACTTTTGGCCTGTTCTGTATATTGTAAAAATAGTCTTGTTTATGAAAAGTTTCTAACATTTTAGCAAACATTTGTGTGTGTTCTCAATCGACAATACTAGTGCTGGGCGATATTGCGAAAAAAAGGAACCCAATTATTTTTTTCATCTGGACAACGACTTAAACAAGTTGAAAAACTTATTCGGGTGTTACCATCATGGTCAATTGTACGGAATATGTACTTCACTGTGCAACCTACTAATAAAAGTCTCAATCAATCAATCAATCAATCAATCAATCTCGAGGATCTCAATTAGTATCACCATTTTTTACATTGTTTGTAACCTGCCGGTTTTAAAGCATTTGTACTAAAAACAAATATACTAGGGATTAGTATAATATTTTGTTTACATTCTGAGTAAATACAATAAGAACATTAAATAAGAAACAGCACAATAATTTAACAATGTACCAACGAATTTGAGTTTACTTGTTTTTCTAGTAAAAGAAAGCCCACACAAAGATGCATCGGTTGTTATTGCAACACTATGGTATTGCTTGGACTTTACAGACGTCTCGTCCGGCCCATTAAAAATGCATGGTGGTAAGCTAGCCCTGTTTTCAATAGGTACTAGGCGCCATTTAGCCTTTCTTGAACAGAAAAAAATCCCTTTGCTTGTGTTGTTTTCAACTATAGGAATCGTTCAAATCGTGAAAAGGATAAACGTTTCTTCCGAGTTCCTCGAGAGGTAATCAAAAAGGCCGGAAAAGTGCAAGATTTTACGAAACAACGACGAGAAAAACAGCTCACACTTTAGTCGAAGAGAGCAGATATGAAGAACGCACAATTTTACAGTTATCACTTCGTTAAAGGTTTGTTTGGTAAACTTTTAAAGTTTATTATATATTATTTATTATATAGAATTCAGTCTAAACCTGGGCCCCTGGAGAGGGGGTCCAGACTGAGGCCAAGGAAAAAACAAAAACAAACCTTATAGCCATTGCACACATACAGTAAACATGTGTGTAAGAGGGAAACATCAAAGAAAACAAAGGACATTAAAGACATTAAAAGAGCAGAGCTGATGCAACCAGCCACTTCTTAGAGACTTAGACTTCCTTTTATTGTCATTCGAATTTGAACTTTACAGTACATATAAGAAAGACATTTCTACACACAGCCACAAAAGTAAAACAACAACAACAACAAAAACATACACTGTGGGTGGCCTCTGCGGAGTTCCACGCCATCGTCTGCTGGAGTGGGGGGAGCATGGACAGAGACAGGAGCAGACCCAACAAAGCAACCAAGAGAGCGGACTCCACCCTCGGCCACCGACCCACTCTCGGCCAGTGTTCAGTCCGCATGGATGAGCAAGGATACGTCCAAGGAAACAAAGGTTTCTGATACCTGCTCATTCAGCCAAGACACTGGGAAGCTTGTCCGTCTCGACGGAGGGGATTTATTTCCGCGACTTCACGCATTTACATTCTGTTTTTAGCGAACCTGGGTTCCGCCCGCGATTCAAATTCCAAATCACTGCTGACATTTATTTTGCTGCACTCGGCTGCGCATTTAGCTCCAAGTTCGGTCATTCTGTTCATATCTATGATTGTTTACTTCTGCATACCTTGTAATCGGAAATGGGGCGGTAAAATATCGACTCCGATTGGTTGTTTTGCCATTTTTGATCGAGTTGATATATGCTCACAGCTGATCACCGTGATCGACCTGAAATTTATCACCATCATCGATCACAATCATATAATCGACAGTACTATAGAAATGACCCTTGGATAGACTTTAAAGTAGTTGATACAGTAGGTAAGGTTGTATTTTTGCATCATCCTTTAGTTTAAGCATGAGAGAAGAATGCACTACCGACCTGATAAGTCCGAAAGAGAAAGAGATGGTATAGTATTCAGTGTTTCCCACAGGACAGGCATCTATTTGTGGTGGTATGGTCGGGGGGTGGAGGGTGGCGGCGGCGGCGGCGGCAGCAGCAGCGGCGATGACCAAGAAGAACGCGGAGTTGGAATATAATTACAACACTTTATGTACATATTTATATACAGATTTGAACAATTAGTGATTCACTGAAATATATTTATTAATTGTGGTTCTTACAAAAAATATATCTTATAAAATATAAAAGCTTAAATGTCTCTTAAAGCTCTGCCCTTTTAATTAGTGCATACTAAATAATTTAACTTTAGCCTACTACTACAACCATTTTATTTACCAGCAACATGAAGTGAAACAGAGGCAGAGGTGTCCTGCCAGTCAGTCAACCTCCTCCTCCTCCTCCTCCTCCTCCTCCTCCTGCTGCTGCTGAACAGGTCGCACCTGTGGTCCGGACTGTAGGCCTCCCTCCTCTCCAAGTCGAGCCCTTTTCGGCCGTTGAAAATATTTTTCTATACTCATCTGTGTGAAGGAGTGAACATCCAACATTAGAATGTATTACTAACGAGCAGAACCGTTTTATGTACAGTGCCGTCTAACCTTAAGCAGCAGCAGCTCAACACATGCAGGGTTCAACGTTAAGGTTTTTTTCTACTTGCCCAACTTCTCAAATCTACTTGCCCCAATATTTTTACTTGTCCTGCCTAGGTCTTTTTCTGGCTGTGTAGTGCTCATGGCTTATATCTTACTAAAATCCTTCCCGTTGACTATTTACAATACTACACAGTAATTATTATTATTATTATTATCTATAATTACATTTAAATGGCATTGCGTACATGTAAAATTAAATGCTATTTCACATTATTTGACTAGTAGCAGTTACACTCATCTGAACAGGTCAGCCACCTGTTTAAAGCCCGATCACAGTTGAAATCTTGAAATGAAGGGCCTTTAATGGCCAAAACATTAACCTGGACAACATTTTAACAGCTGGTTGGCTCAGATTTTATTATTTTCATTGCATTCACATGCTGAAGTGGACAGTGGACAATTATCTTCAGTATTAATGCAGTATCTGAAGCACAGTCTCCACGTGTGTTTATTGACAACAGGGTTATAACCTGGACACGTTAGCTCGTCGGTATGGGAACACGTGACCGTTAATACGTGCGTCTGCCCCGGCCCCCGAGTCAAACAGCGGCGGTGTTAATGAAGCAGCGTCAGGCTGCTCACCGTCAGTGAAACGCTCGGTGAAATCGCGGATTAACGTTAAATATATGACGAGCCGCGAGCGATGCAGCTATAACCTATATTACCCTCGTATTTTGATCCGGTCGGTCCGTTCTTCTTTTACTTCGTCTTCGTCTTCATCTTCTTCTTCTTCTTCTTCTATTGGCGGAGTTACAATGCATAGTAGGCTACCGCCACCTACTGCACCGGAGTTGTAACTACAAGCAACATTCACAGACAGAGTCCCATTGCTTTTATGAGCGGTCGAGCGAGTCAAAAGCCGAAAAATCCATTTGTGGCGGACGTAATTCTTTCGTGGCGGGCCGCCACAAATAAATGAATGTGTGGGAAACACTGGTATTGTCTGGTCGCAGATTCTGGATAGTCCCACTTCTTAATGCTTAATTCACACGCAGGATTCTCACAGGAATGAGGCAAAAATACAACCTTTACCTACTGCATCGCTTCTTAGATGCATCACGATTGGGACGTGGACGATTACGAATCAATTGACAAACGTACTAACATCGACTATTTTAGTATGTTAGTGTAATACAGGCGGTTCTATAATGTGGAACTAGCGCGAACACCTAAGGAGTAGAGGAACAGCCACGTTAACCGCTAAGCTTGAATGTGAAGTAGTGAAACAATAACAGAATAAATGCTTTGTACATCAACAAAAGGATTGCAGCAGAGAGTAAAAAAGGAAATTAGTAGGTAGACTAATGAGTCAGGAGAATAATATTCACACAGCGCGACAAGTTAATTAAATTATGCAAGCAAGTAATTTACTGCGAATCTTAATCAAAATGGGAAAAGTGTGATTAAACTGATTTAAAACATGAATAAAACTCATAGATTTACAACCCACTGAAATGGATCCAACACTCATTCATTGTTGTCATAAACTGCTGGCAACACAAATATGATTCACTGGTAAAAATCACAGTTTCCCAAGGAAGGGATTGTGCTTAGCCTCACCATGTCACGGTACATGTTGAAATTCATGTGTCCTCTCGTTGAACTTCGGCTCTCCTAAATACCAGCAGCACTCGTGCAGCCCCAGACCATGGTTAAATGTCGGCAGGACACAGACTACGTTTACACTGCAGGCCAAACGCCCCAAATCTTTTTTTTTTCAAAAATTATTTTTTTGACGGTAAAATATTGTCTTTATCAGACTCCGGTATAAACACGCACAGGCCCCAATGTGGCCTCGACGTCACTTGCATGCACAGTTCGAAAATGTGAAAATAAAGGAAGTCAACCGGATTCCCTAAATGAACTACAAAATAAAATAAAAATCGCCACACCTTAAAAATAAGTGTTGTTGAATAATATATGAATGGATATAAATATTTAGGTAATATTTGGGAGGGTTCTAATCTTTTTATGCCTGTTAAAGGGGAACATTATCACAATTTCATAAGGGTTAAAACCATTAAAAATCAGTTCCCAGTGGCTTATTTTATTTTTCGAAGTTTTTTTCAAACTTTTACCCATCACGCAATATCCCTAAAAAAAGCTTCAAAGTGCCTGATTTTAACCATCGTTATATACACCCGTCCATTTTCCTGTGACGTTACACAGTGATGCCAATACAAACAAACATGGCGCATAGAACAGCAAGGTATAGCGACATTAGCTCGGATTCAGACTCGGATTTCAGCGGCTTAAGCGATTCAACAGATTTCGCATGTATTGAAACGGATGGTTGTAGTGTGGAGGCAGGTAGCGAAAACGAAATTGAAGAAGAAACTGAAGCTATTGAGCCATATCGGTTTGAACCGTATGCAAGCGAAAACGACGAAAACGACACGACAGCCAGCGACACGGGAGAAAGCGAGGACAAATTTGGCGATCGCCTTCTAACCAACGATTGGTATGTGTTTGTTTGGCATTAAAGGAAACTAACAACTATGAACTAGGTTTACAGCATATGAAATACATTTGGCACTTTGAGAGTGCAGACAGCCCAGTTTTCATCAATTAATATATTCTGTAGACATACCCTCATCCGCTCTCTTTTCCTAAACGCTAATCTGTCCAGTCCAGTTGGAAATGCATTCTTGCCATCTCTGTCGTAGCATAGCTTTCGTTGGTAAAGTGTGCGGAACAAACGTCCAATTTCTTGCCACTTTCGCATCTTTGGGCCCTGTTCGTGTTGTTACAAACTCCAAAAACACACCGACGAGGCATGATGTCTCCAAGGTACGGAAAACAGTCGAAAAAACGGAAAATAACAGAGCTGATTTGACTCGGTGTTTGAGAAAATGGCGGATTGCTTCCCGATGCGACGCCACGTTGTGACGTCATCGCTCCGAGAGCGAATAATAGAAATGCGTTTAATTCGCCAAAATTCACCCATTTAGAGTTCGGAAATCAGTTAAAAAAAAATATGGTCTTTTTTCTGCAACATAAAGGTATATATTGACGCTTACATAGGTCTGGTGATAATGTTCCCCTTTAAGTGGAGGCGTCGCGGACATTAGTGTGGATCTATGTTAGCTTTATTTTTCAACTCACTTACGCAAACAACTTCTGCAATGTATGTAACCTGTAAACGAATACGGGACAGTGTACACGTCAATTCCAGTCCTTCAATGATCGCTATTTTTTGAAAATCAAAGTATATAATAAATATATCTTCATATATCACATGTAGCCTATTGTTTTCGCATTTATTTATCGTAGTGATGCACTGAAAATTTGGCCGTTTGAATAGACTTTGCCCATCGAAACCGGATGTTTAGATGACTAGTCTGTCATGATCCGCTGCCCGGATCATGTTTATTTAGTTTTTTTACTCCCTCAGTTCCTGTTTTGAGCACACCTGGTTTTGTGTTTTAGTTGCCATAACTGCAGATTGTTTTCACCTGCCTCTGATTAGTGTTCAGGACGCTCACCTACTCCTGGGCACTAATCAGAGAGCTACTTATTCCCTGCTTTTCGCCACACTCAGTCTGGTTTTCTTGTTTACTTTACGCAACAGTTACGTTTGATGATTTCTTACTTCTTTGCTCACGATTCCTGTGCTAAGTTTTGCCTTAGCTCCCCGTCTCTTTTGTTTTGTATCTTCTCTTTTGGTGTTTTTCGAATGATTTATGAGGAATAAATAATTTCCTTACCTTCACCTCGCCTCCGGAGTTCCTGCTGCATCCTGTGAAAATGATCCGCGCAATAAAATGCGACCCAAGCGTGACAGTATCCACTTCCGCTGGCGGTTTCATGGCGCATTCAGGACACATTTTCCTTTATACTAAAGTCACATATGAAAAGATCAGATTCCAATCAGTTTCGGACTACTTCCTGACGTGGCCTGAATCGGATGCAAAAGGGTCAGATTTGACGCACTTTGGAGCGTTTAGACTGGCGAGAAATATTCGATCTGTGTCACCTGAGGGCAAAAATATCAAACTTGGTGTGCAGTGTGAACAGGGCCACAATTATCTTGCGAAAAGACTGAAAAAAATATGCTGGGTTTGAAGTTTAAAAAGAAAAAGTTGGCAACATGTAGGAGTAAAATGTGTTTGATGTGTGGATACTTTGATGTCAATTCCCAGAAGGCAATGCATGATATGCTGCGAGCTGTTGCGCATCATTAATCTCAAGAAGTCAAAGGCAGGGGATGATACTCTGCTTCACAATGTAACAGTGTTTATGTTGGAATTCATGTTTCGTCTCAATTAACCACACCTTCCCCAGTCTGAGCAGCACTTGTGCAGCCCCAAATGCCACCACCGCCACCATGTTAGACTGTAATCAAGCTAATCATCTTGCTACTCACTTTTGTTGCCCGATGTTTAGACAATAATGGCTGTGTGTTGACTCATTTTCATCCACGCATCCATTTTCTTTGACTTATCCCAGTCGCGGGGGTACCATTAAAAAAAACCGCAAAAGTCATTAAAGTGCCATCCCTCGTTGCGCAGTCCCGAATGTGGTTTATACCAAAGGGTAAAAAAACACATGAAAACAAGAAGGAAACATTAAAGAACTCAAAGGAGGACATAAAAGAACAGACAGCTACTGCAACCAGCCGCCACTTCTGCGGTGCCATTTTTACATACAGCAACAGAAGTAAAACGCAATAAAAACATTTTTTTTAAATTAAATAATATATATCGCACACACACGATTGCACTATGCATTTTAGAATTCATTTTAAAATATTGTTGTTTGTTTTTAAATCTCTTAACGGATTAGCGCCACAATACATGTCAGACCTTTTAAAAAAATGTACACCCTCACAAGGTCTCTGAGGTCAGCTGATCAGTTTCTTCTTGTCGTCCCAAAAACCCGCTTAGAATCCAGAGGTGATCGTGCATTTTCTGCTGTGGCTCCAAAACTTTAATGCGTTTTAAATCACATCTCAAAACATATTTTTACTCTTTGGCTTTTAAACCAGCATGAGAGTTGTGTGATTTTAGTCTATTTTATTTTCTCTGATGTATTTTATGTATTTATTATTTTCTAGTTAAATGTTTCATTTTACTGACTCTCCTAGTATGTGTGTCTCAAATTCTTTGCAGCACTTTGTGAAACTTCTATTTTTTTTTTTTTTAAATGTGCTATATAAATAACATAGCTTAGATTGGATTGGATAGCTCAATAATAAAACTAGCTGTACACTGACTACTCTAAAGTTATATGCAAGCTTACGTTCTATAATATCTGTCCAGTTTTGAAAATGTAGCTTCTCTATTAAAATATGCTAGAAAATCTAACTAAATCGTAAAACCTCTAAAAAGGTCCTTTAAACAAAATATTTGGACAAACTATAACAAGAAAGTTCATCAAAGGATTAATTACGACTCCTAGTCCAAAAGAAGGTGCACCCCTTAACCAGGGGTGTCAATGGAGTCATATTGTGATTATTTTCTACATTTATGTAGAAAATAGCTTATGTAGCATATGTAACAAAATTTCGTTCTTATCTGTGCTGTAAAGTTCAAATTTGAATGACAATAAAAAGTTAGTCTAAGTCAAAGTCTATTTAAAACACTTCCTTGGGGTCTGCATAACATGTAAAGGTGGGTCTTCGGTCAACATTTGCCGTAGATCAGGGTTCCCCAACCTTTTTTCCACCACGGACCGGTTTAATGTATGCATCATTTTCACGGACCGGCTTTTTACGTGATATTTAAAGATAAACTACTTCTTGTGAGACGACGTCGGCCAACCGCGGAAGCTAGCTCAGTTGTCCCGGCAAGGAAATGGGGAAATGCCCACCATTTCCACTCCAATCAACCGACTATGAGCGGTACCACTGGCTTATACGGCGTTGAATGGGTGCTACAAATTGTGAGTTTAAATATTTTATTTCTTTATTTTTTTCACGTTTAATATGTTTTTTGCCATTTTAATTGTGACAGTACCACATAAGATATGTTTTAATTGCTGATGCGGGTTTATTGATTTTCAAATGCGCCAGAAAATAATCCGTTTTGTACACTGTTGAGGTGATTCAATGACCAGTAGTACGTAAATGTGTTCCTGTATAGTATTTCTCCAGCAATGGTCATGTGGTGACATAAATTATGGTATTTTTAGAGGTAATCATTGAAGTCGGACATCACTGAAGGCCTAGGTAGGAAACGCACGGCCCGCCACTGCGTTTTTTGGAAAATTCCGCCCCAAATATCTTCGGCAATTTCCGTAGATTCAACGTCACTGTAGTAACGCTTCTGCACTCTGACCATATCAGGTCAGTCATACTGGAAAATATGCAAAAATTGGAAAGAGATGTGCTGTCTATTATTCACAATCATTATGGAAGACAAGAACACATATGCTTGGCTTTTTTATGCATCCGAAATCGTAAATAAAGAACTAACAATTGAGTCAACAGATCGAGGGTCCTCTGTTACGCTCATTATACCCTCTGAAAACATCCAGAAAACGGCAACTATACTCTATTTACGTGTCGTGACCTGAAAATTAACTGAATATGAGTGATATTGTTATTTAAAGTCCCAACGCAGACAGACTATTTTAGCGGCACATTAATAGCAGTAAGCTAATGCTAGCTTACACTGCTATTGTTGACACACTATACTGCTTCGTCTCAAACTTGCTAAAAGTATATTCTAGATTATAATTACACTTAGACTTAGACTTAAACAAACTTTATTGATCCACAAGGGAAATTGTCCCACACAGTAGCTCAGTAACAAAAGATGGAAAGGATAATGCAGGTATAAAGTTAACTAAAAAAAGTTAAAGTACCACTGATAGTCACACACACACTAGGGAGGTAATGGGTTCCATTTTTATAGTCTTTGGTATGACTCGGCCGGGGTTTGAACTCACAACCTACCGATCTCAGGGCGGACACTCTAACCACAAGGCCACTGAGATGTACCATAGTAGCAATATAAAATATAACATATATGTAATATTTACATATTATATATACAGTATATAACATATACTGATATATTATATTATATTTCTATATAATATATACAATATATAACAAATCCCAATTACTATGTACAATACTACAGTATATGTAACAGCTGCAGCAAAAAATGCATGCATCTCTCACCTGCTAGTAGACAAATATGGCCATGGACCGACAGGCTGGTGGACTTTCACATCCCCCAATATGGCGAAAAAGACATATAGTTGCATAATTTTTTTTAACCCTTCGTGAGGATTGTTGGATATTTGCTACGACGTCTGCTCTGCAGAGCGTGTGGGCGAACAGTCTGAGACAGGAGTGCTGGAACATTGACCTTAAACATATTATTTTTGTCTGTTTTCTGCTCATTTGTCAATTATTTATTTTGTAACCGTCTATTACTTACTGACAAGAACTTGTGATCTGATTGGCTATCGAAATTATCTATCAACTGTATGTGCCTGTTCACTAACAGTGCACAGACGCCCGCATTGTTGATTCTGAAGTCCCCGGGCAGATTTCGTACAACATGGCAACATAAGATAGCTAAATTCTGATTGGATACAAACTTTAACCTAAAAGCAACAGCACTGGAAGGAGCATAATATGACATGAAGAGAATATGAATACCGTATTTTCCGCACTATAAGGCGCACCTAAAAACCATGGACCAATAGGCCATTCATTGAAGGTGCGCCTTATAATCCTGTGCACCTTATAGTGCGGAAAATACGGTACTTTTAGATATTTAGGAAAAGCAAATTAAAAAATACCCTTTTCTTTAATTATGATCATGATTTCTGGTTATGTTAGGCCAGCAGAGAAGGCCTTGCTGGCTCTGACGGCCCACCACTGAAAAAACGGCATTCAGTGATGTTTAGACAGTATTATCACGTAGTTTTAGGATTGTAAATAAAATTTGATACGGCTTAAAGGCCTACTGAAACCCACTACTACCGACCACGCAGTCTGATAGTTTATATATCAATGATGAAATCTTAACATTGCAACACATGCCAATACGGCCGGGTTAGCTTACTAAAGTGCAATTTTAAATTTCGCGCGAAATATCCTGCTGAAAACGTTTCGGTATGATGACGCCTGCGCGTGACGTCACGGATTGTAGAGGACATTTTGGGACAGCATGGTGGCCAGCTATTAAGTCGTCTGTTTTCATCGCAAAATTCCACAGTATTCTGGACATCTGTGTTGGTGAATCTTTTGCAATTTGTTAAATGAACAATGGAGACAGCAAACAAGAAAGCTGTAGGTGGGAAGCGGTTTATTGCGGCAGGTGTTGTGCCGGATAACGCACCCCCGCCGTAGAATGCACCCCCTGACTGTTGTGCCTTATAACACAGCTGGTGTTTCATTGTTTACATTCTCGAAAGATGACAGTCAAGCTTTACCATTGGCCTGTGGAGAACTGGGACAACGGAGACTCTTACCAGGAGGACTTTGAGTTGGATGCGCAGACGCGGTACCGTGAGTACGCATGCAGCTGCGGCTTCCAAACATTTGATCGCTTGCCCGTACGTGCGTGCCGCTATGTGCATGTCACGTACGTAACTTTGGGGACTTTGGGGAAATATATGTGCTGTATGAACTTTGGGGAGGTGAACGGTACTTTGGGCTGTGGGATTGAGTGTGTTGTGCAGGTGTTTGAGTTGTATTGGCGGGTTATATGGACGGGAGGGGGGAGGTGTTTGTTATGCGGGATTAATTTGTGGCATATTAAATATAAGCCTGGTTGTGTTGTGGCTAATAGAGTATATATATGTCTTGTGTTTATTTACTGTTTTAGTCATTCCCAGCTGAATATCAGGTCCCACCCGCCTCTCATAGCATCTTCCCTATCTGAATCGCTCCCACTGCTCTCTAGTCCTTCACTCTCACTTTCCTCATCCACAAATCTTTCATCCTCGCTCAAATTAATGGGGAAATCGTCGCTTTCTCGGTCCGAATCGCTCTCGCTGCTGGTGGCCATGATTGTAAACAATGTGCAGATGTGAGGAGCTCCACAACCTGTGACGTCACGCGCATATCGCCTGCTACTTCCGGTACAGGCAAGGCTTTTTTTTTCAGTGACCAAAAGTTGCGAACTTTATTGTCGATGTTCTCTACTAAATCCTTTCAGCAAAAATATGGCAATATCGCGAAATGATCAAGTATGACACATAGAATGGACCTGCTATCCCCGTTTAAATAAGAAAATCGCATTTCAGTAGGCCTTTAATAGCTACACAGAAACACAACTAAGCTTAAAAAGTCAACTTGTTTTTCCACTCTACTGCAACTTTAAAGCCGTAAATAAATAGTCGCATTGTTTTTACAGCGCTTAACTTTTTGTTAGGCTTGGACTTTGCCTTCCCTAGACTGCTGTGTTGCAGAAGATGCTGTACAAATGGAGAGGAAGGTTTGTCTGCAAGGTCGTCTGCTGACAAAAGGCCCGAAGGAGAGTAAGGGGGCAGTCAGGCAGGGAACCCTTCACTCCCCCTTCCCGTCCTGGGCGAGGGGAGCGGGCAGAGAGCAAGTGTTTGAGAGGTAAGGGGGGGTGAATGAAACAAACCAGTGACCTCACGCAGAAGGAATGTCCCCGTTTGCTCGGTCGGCCCCGCTCCCCTAGCAGCGCACCACGCTGCAGTCATCAACGCCGGGGCTTTTGTGTTTCACCTCCTGGACCCCCAAACCTCAGAGCAGAGGCCACAGACGAGCCCGCGGCGACACCTCGCAGCCCCCGCCGCTCCCCACCCTCGTCCATAATCTCACTGTTCTCGCAAAGGTTGGCCCTCTACGAAGTGCGGCTTTGTCGCGGGGAGCGCTGTCTCTTCACAAGTGTGGCTTCTTCGCACGGCCTCTTTGCCGTGAATGCTAATTGCTCTTCAGCCCCCACCGAGTCTTAAAAGTCTCACCTATTGTGTGCGCGGCATTCCTCGGCCTGCTCGGCCCATTTATGCGGGGCGGTAATGTATGACCATCTCCCGCCGTTTGTGTGTGAAATATAGTGATTGCATAAATTTCACTGTTAAATGAGAGGACGATAGGAGGAAGGAGGAGGAGGGAGGGGGTTGTCTTTCGTCTCTTCCCATGCAGGGGCACCCATAAAACCAAACATTGTGGCCCCAAGAACACAATTAAATCTGACTCATCTGGCAGATTTAGGAGGTCCGTGCGCGCTGTCTGCTGGGGCTCGGGTGAAGTCATCGCGCTACCAGACTGACACGGCCCCGCCGTTAAATGAATTTAAAGGACCCTTCTGCGACTTGTTGCAGAATTTCCTTTTTGGAACAGATTCAACTTTGACGGTTCTGACTTACGAAGGCTCAACCAGAGGAAACAGAAGCCATGTTTTTACATCAGGTCCCACATACTAAAACTAGAATAGCACTCAGAGAGCACAGACCTCCGCCAGAAGCTCACCCAGTACTTCTCAATGATTTTGGCATCCATCCATCCACCCATCCATCCATTTTCTTCCGCTTATCCGAGGTCGGGTCGCGGGGGCAGCAGCCTAAGCAGGGAAGCCCAGACTTTCTTCTCCCCAGCCACTTCGTCCAGCTCTTCCCGGGGGATCCCGAGGCGTTCCCAGGCCAGCCGGGAGACATAGTCTTCCCAACGTGTCCTGGGTCTTCCCCGTGGCCTCCTACCGGTCGGACGTGCCCTAAACACCTCCCTAGGGAGTCGTTCGGGTGGCATCCTGACCAGATGCCCGAACCACCTCATCTGGCTCCTCTCGATGGGGACATAGCTTTTTTTAACGCCCCACCTATATTGAAATACGATTGATAACCTCCATCCATCCATCCATCCATCTTTTTCCGCTTATCCAAAGTCGGGTCACGGGGGCAACAGCCTAAGGAGAGAAGCCCAGACTTCTCTTCGCAGCTAATTTGTCCAAAGAGATATAGTATCTCCGCCTGTTTTTATTTTTTTTTAATTTATTAATACAAACCACTGTGACTTGTTGGCACCGGCACCTACATGCCACTAGTGTATTTCTTTCTCACTTCAATAAAAGGCGAGGGCTTTTAATCATGATCCCAATTTTAATCATGCTCCCAATTTTGGCCGCCAGGATTAAATTAAGGTAATGATCTGCAATATTTAAAGGGGAACATTATCACCTGACCTATGTAAGCGTCAATATATACCTTGATGTTGCAGAAAAAAGACCATATATTTTTTTAACCGATTTCCGAACTCTAAATGGGTGAATTTTGGCGAATTAAACGCATTTCTAATATTCGCTCTCGGAGCGATGACGTCACAATGTGACGTCACATCGGGAAGCAATCCGCCATTTTCTCAAACACCGAGTCAAATCAGCTCTGTTATTTTCCGTTTTTTCGACTATTTTCCGTACCTTGGAGACATCATGCCTCGTCGGTGTGTTGTCGGAGGGTGCAACAACACGAACAGGAACGGATTCAAGTTGCACCAGTGGCCCAAAGATGCGAAAGTGGCAAGAAATTGGACGTTTGTTCCGCACACTTTACCGACGAAAGCTATGCTACGACAGAGATGGCAAGAATGTGTGGATATCCTGCGACACTCAAAGCAGATGCATTTCCAACGATAAAGTCAAAGAAATCTGTCGCCAGACCCCCATTGAATCTGCCGGAGTGTGTGAGCAATTCAGGGACAAAGGACCTCGGTAGAACGGCAAGCAATGGCGGCAGTTTGTTCCCGCAGACAAGCGAGCTAAACCCCCCTGGATGTCTTGACTCACACCGTCCCGAAGATGATCAAGAGAAGAATATCGACCCTAGCTTCCCTGGCCTGCTGACATGAGGGTATGTCTACAGAATATATTAATTGATGAAAATTGGGCTGTCTGCACTCTCAAAGTGCATGTTGTTGCCAAATGTATTTCATATGCTGTAAACCTAGTTCATAGTTGTTAGTTTCCTTTAATGCCAAACAAACACATACCAATCGTTGGTTAGAAGGCGATCGCCAAATTCGTCCTCGCTTTCTCCCGTGTCGCTGGCAGTCGTGTCGTTTTCGTCGGTTTCGCTTGCATACGGTTCAAACCGATATGGCTCAATAGCTTCAGTTTCTTCTTCAATTTCGTTTTCGCTACCTGCCTCCACACTACAACCATCCGTTTCAATACATTCGTAATCTGTTGAATCGCTTAAGCCGCTGAAATCTGAGTCTGAATCCGAGCTAATGTCGCTATAGCTTGCTGTTCTTTCCGCCATGTTTGTTTGTGTTGGCTTCACTGTGTGACGTCACAGGAAAATGGACGGATGTTTATAACGATGGTTAAAATCAAGCACTTTGAAGCTTCTTTTTAGGGATATTGTGTGATGGGTAACATTTTGAAAAAAACTTGAAAAAGCCACTGGGAACTGATTTTTAATGGTTTTAACCATTCTGAAATTGTGATAATGTTCCCCTTTAACATGTAAAAAGCAGGTTCCGCTGCATATCAAATCAAGCACTTTGACAGCCCTTGGCGGCAGGAAATAAATGTACCGTATTTTCTGGACCATAGGGCGCACCGGATTATAAGGCGCACTGCCGATGAATGGTCTATTTTCTTAATATTTTTTCTCACATATAAGGCGCACCGGATTTATAGGGCGCATTAAAGTAGTCATATTATTATATATTTTTTCTAAATTGAAAACACTTCCTTGTGGTCTACATAACATGTGATGATAATAATACATTTCACTTATAAGGCGCCTTTCTGCGCATTCAAGGACACCGTACAAAATCAAAACAATAAAATCAATTGGATAAAAACAACAACAACAACAACAACAATGATCGATAAGATTTACAATGAGTAAGCAGTCAGGAATAGGTGTGCTTTGAGTCTTGATTTGAAGAGGGATATTGAGTCTATGTTACGAAGGTCTGGTGAGCGGCTGAAAGCTCGGGCACCCACGGTGGACAGTTTAAATAAGGGGACAGTGAGATGAATGGATGGACAAGTTAAATCTATTATTGTTATTTATTGTTTCTTGCAGGTGTTGTGGTGTCCTACTCTGTTCAGCGATCCTTTAACGCGCCGTAAAAACACCTCGGTCTCGTATTCCTTCAGTATTGATTAGAGATGTCCGATAATGGCTTTTTTGCCGATATCCGATATTCCGATATTGTCCAACTCTTAATTACCGATTCCGATATCAACCGATACCGATATATACAGTCGTGGAATTAACACATTATTATGCCTAATTTTGTTGTGATGCCCCACTGGATGCATTAAACAATGTAACAAGGTTTTCCAAAATAAATCAACTCAAGTTATGGAAAAAATGCCAACATGTCACTGCCATATTTATTATTGAAGTCACAAAGTGCATTATTTTTTTTAACATGCCTCAAAACAGCTGCTTGGAATTTGGAACATGCTCTCCCTGAGAGAGCATGAGGAGGTTGAGGTGGGCGGGGTTGAGGGCGGCTTTGAGGTGGGGGAGCGGGGGTTGGGGGGGAGTGTATATACCCGGAAGAGTTAGTGCTGCAAGGGGTTCTGGGTATTTGTTCTGTTGTGTTTATGTTGTGTTACGGTGCGGATGTTCTCCCGAAATGTGTTTGTCATTCTTGTTTGGTGTGGGTTCACAGTGTGGCGCATATTTGTAACAGTGTTAAAGTTGTTTATACACCCTCAGTGTGACCTGTATGGCTGTTGATCAAGTATGCCTTGCATTCACTTGTGTGTGTGAAAAGCCGTAGATATTATGTGACTGGGCCGGCACGCAAAGGCAGTGCCTTTAAAGTTTATTGGCGCTCTGTACTTTTCCCTACGTGCGTGTACACAGCGGCGTTTTAAAAAGGTCATACATTTAACTTTATAAAAACTGATACCGATAATTTTGAAACCGATAATTTCCGATATTACATTTTAAAGCATTTATCGGCCGATATTATCGGCCATCTCTAGTATTGATCGATCACGCTGTTTTAAGAGAGCACAATATGCACAATCGAATATCTTAGTTGGTCAGACAGTAATGTGTTTATATAAGTTTAGATTGGGGTATGTCGTTTCTTAATGGGAAAAGACGATAATGCCAGTCAGTCCGTGACATTATCAAAGTGCAGTTATCAATCACGTTTTTTTTGATCATTTGAATTTAAAACGGTAATACCGTCGGGTGTTTTACCACGGTTATCAATACTGCCATTCATTGTTGCATGCCCAATTGCGGCCTAAAATGCCAGATTTTGTTGCAGCATTTTTAAAAAGTTGCGTCGAAATTGTCCTCCGATGATGCAGAGAGACATTTTGTTTGGCGAAAATGCTGATGATGTGCAACACTGTGTGGGGAAATTGTCGGCAAAGTTGCGAGGCCACACAACATTTGCGGGGATTGCTTGATTATGCATAAATTGGTGGAAGATGGTGAAATCCTGGATGGACTAATTGATATCATGAAGCGGCCCTTTGATGGCTTCCGTGACTGCGACGTAGTTCACGACCACAATAACATTTTCCCATGTCAAAGCAAATAGTGAAATTTTATTTTTAGAATATTCAGTGGACCACTAAAAAACAAGCTACGTCCTGCAACTTGGCAGGATTTTGGACACGCCTGCTTTAGTTTGGTTTGTGGATCAAACAAATTAAGAAAGGACTACTAAGAAGATCCTGTTTCCAGTCTGCTATTATTATTGTTATCTTCGGCGTGTTTGTGAAAAGCTCACAATGCACGGAAAGAAGTGGCAAGAGGGGAGTTTTGGTGGGAGGAGTTGGCAAGGGGGTGTTGTTGGGGTGTGGAGCTGTCTGCTGTATTGATCGTGGATGTTCCCTGAATGGATTCCTGTTGAGATCAGTGGTCAGACTAATTCAATTGAGGCACAATGTCGCCGGCTTTCGGCTGACCATCTGCTCCGCCGCCAATTTAAGACCCTCAGATTAAAACCAATACCTTCTAAAGACGCATCATTGAGAACAAACAAATAAAATTGGCGTTTAAGTTGATATAACAGCGAAGTAAGTTGAATTAGGGACATTACTGGATAGTATTAAGTGCAGAAAGGAAGTCTTAAAAACAAGGCATTTTCAGTTGTTTATGGTATTTATTGAAAAGTGTTGTGTTTGTAAATTTCAGATGTAACTCAGGGGCTGCATTCAAAAGAATGGAATACGCTTAAAGCAATCTAATGTAGGTCAACATATGCTAATCTGAGCAAAACATCCACATTTTATATTTGTGCTATGCAATTGTAATATCTTAGTATATATCGTTAATATATAGTTTGTTGTTGTTAATTGTTTTTTTTAACTATACGGACAAAAATGACCCCCCGGACTGCACTTTCATACAAGTGTCATCAGAAGTTAACCACTTTAAAACTACATACAAGTGTAACAAGAGATACGACATTGTAAAACTCAACATTTGTAGCTGTTTTTAAGCTTTGTTCAAGTGTAAAAAGAAGTTAAGCACTATGTAACTACATACAGCACATGTTTAGGATGAAATTGCCCCCCAAAAAAACTACATACAAGTGTAAAAACAAGTTAAACGCTGTAAAACTACATAGATGTGTAAGAATAAATTTCTAAAAAAAAAACTACATGTACGTGTAAAAAGTAGTTCAGTGCTATAAAACTACATGTGTAAGAATACATTTCTAAAAAAAAATACATACATGTGTAAAAAGTAGTTCAGTGCTATAAAACTACATACATGTATAAGAATACATTTCTAAAAAAAATACATATAAGTGTAAAAAAAATGTTAATCACTGATAAACAACATACAAGTGTAAATAAAAGTTAACCACAAAAACTAATTTTTAACATTTTGAACTGTCATACAAGTGTAAAAAGAAGTTAGGCACTGTAAAATTATATACATGTTTAAGAATAAATTACCAAAAAACTACATGCAAATATAGAAATAAGTTAGGCACTGTAAAATGACATACATGTTTAAGAATAAATTACCAAAAAACTACATACAAATGTAAAAAGAAGTTAGGCACTGTAAAATTACATACATATTTAAGAATAAATGACCAAAAAACTACATAGAAAGGTAAAAAGAAGTTAGGCACTGTAAAACGAGCAAGGTCCCCCGCTGGCCCCACTATGGACTGGACTCTCACATTATTAACTGTATCCACTTGGCATCCGAGGCACCGGTCACCCAAGGGTGGGGTGGGGTGGGGGTCCCACATCTGCGGTCCCTTCCAGGGTTTCTCGTTGTACCAATTGGGTTAAGTTTTTTCTTGCCCTGATGTGGGATCTGAGCCGAGGACGTCATTTTGGCTTGTGCAGCCCTTTGAGACATTTGGAATTAAGGCCTATATAAGTAAACTTTGATTGATTAATCGAGATGTGTAAGAACAAATTACTAAAAAAAAACTACACTGAAGTGTAAAAAGATATTAAGTGCTATAAGACTACATAGATGTGTAAGAACAATTTACAAAAAAGACATATAAGTCTAAAAAGAAGGTAATCACTGATAAACAACATAAAAGTGTAAAAAAAAAACAACCTCATACTTGACATTCTTAACCATCATACAGGTGGAAAAAAAAGAAGTTAAGCATTGTAAAAGTACATAGATGTGTAAGGATAAATTACTAAAAAAAAAGCTACATACAAGTGTAAAAAGAAGTTAAGCACTGCAAAATAACATAGATGTGTAGGAATAAATAAAAAACAGCAACATACTAGCACAAAAAGAAGTTAACCACTGATAAACGACATACAAGTGTAAAAAAAGTTCACCACAAAAAACTCATACTTGACATTCTTAACTGTTATACAAGTGTAAAAAGAAGTTAACCACTGATAAACGACATACAAGTCTAAAAAAGTCAACTACTAAAAACTCCTACTTGTCATTCTTAACTGCCATACAGTTGCAAAATGAATTTAAGCACTGTAAAGCTACATACATCAGTAAGAATAAATACTAAAACACTGCATACACATGTAGGAATAAACTACTCAAAAACTACATGCAAGTGTAAAAAGAAATTAAGCACTGCAAAATGACATAGATGTGTGAGAATAAATTACAAAAACAACATGCAAGTGTAAAAAGAAGTTAAGCACTACAAAATGACATAGAAGTGTAAAAAAAAGTTGACCACAAAAAAGTCATACTTAACATTCTTATCTGTCATACCGGTGTAAAAAGAAGTTAAGCACTATAAAACTACACAGTTGTGTAGGAATTATGAAAAACCTATGGCAGCGTTTCAAACTTCGTATTTTTGTGCTTCGCTCGTGTAATCTGTATTTTCTCCCCAAAATAAATTCTAAATTGACCTGAAAGTTACTCCAGTTTAAAAAAAAGAAAAAAGCCATCTTTACACAATTGGTTTCTTCTGCCCTAAACTGCCTCTGCATTTTTGTTCATGTTTTTTTTAAATTATTTTTAGGGAGGAGACTGCGAGGGAAAGCTTTCTACAACGTCAACGGCAAAGTCTACTGCGAGGAGGACTTTCTGGTGAGTGTTTTATATGCAATACAGAGCATTGATTCATTTGTGCCATACAAACGTGTCATAATGCCTACAGGCCCCGCCTAGCAACAAGTGACATGACAGGGACAAAAGCAAATATAAAGGGAATGTCGGAATACATAAAGAGAGAACGGTAATTTAAGATGCGTAGAGAAGCCTTTAAAAAAATTGCTTTTTTAAATGTATTTTTTTTTTTTTTTTTTTTTTACAAAGCTTTCCTTGGTGACCTAATAAGTGTACAGTTTCAATCGGTGCTTCTTAAGATCTAAAGCGGGATGATCGAAAGGTCTGCAGGTCAGACAACAAAGAGAGGGCGGGTGGATCTGTCACCCCTGGAGGAGGGGAGGTGACGGCAGATGGTCTATTCAGACCCGACATGTGATGTGAGGGCAGGGGGGCTGCCTGTTGATGCTTCCACCTGGTAGCCGTGGCTCCACTGTACGCGCCCTCCCCACCTTCTCAAGTCATTAGGTCATAACCCTGAGGGGATTGGGCGCTACAGATTGTCACCTTCATTATATGCCTCCACCAGAGGCGGGTCAGCGGGCTTTTGATTTGACGTATGGGGGGGGGGTTATTTCATGTGACACCCACAAGGCGCTCATGTGGTAGTTGCTGAGCACCCTGAGTTGTCAAAAAAACCCTTTAGACCAGGGGTGTCCAAAGTGCCGCCTGGTGGCTACTTGTGGCCATAAGTCAAGAGAAAATAAATGTTTTGAAAAATTACACTACAGTAAATTAGAAAATTAGTGGAAAACTGCATTGTAGGTCAGCCTGCTAGGCTGTGCAAAGCAAACTTTTACCCCCAATTTTTTAACCTTATTTACAATGTTTTTTTGTGGGCACAAAGTTAAATTAAAGACTGCCGGCCCGCAAACGTACCCTGTTTGCGGGCCGGATCAGGCCCGCAAACAGGTTTTAGCCGGCCGGCGAGATGAGTTTGCTAAGTATAAAAATGAGCTGAAATTTTTGAATGAAAGAAACTGCTGTTCTAAATGTGTCCACTAGATGTCACAATAGCAATTCTTTGTATCTTTGCAGATAATGCTACATGTATTTAAAAAAAAACCACACATTTAGTGCACCAGTCGAGGAAAATGAGCAAACTACATCATTTTATTGTAATTTGATTTTGATATGTTTTCATCTTGATGGATTGAAAATGAACACCAATAAGTTGACTGATGAACATTATCGCATAATTTATTCAGAAAGTATAAATGACGACAAATAAAGATAGAATACTATTAACCGCAACATGTAAGTGTAAAAAAATCCCCAACAACATTATGATTTGTACGTTTTCAGAATGTGTTTGTTCTATTTTTGAACAAAGAAAACAATCTGAAGTTGTCTTTATTTTTAAGTTATTGTGCCGTGATTTTACCAGTCCGGCTCACTTGGGAGTAGATTTTTCTCCATGTGGCCCCCCGATCTAAACTGAGTTTGACACCCTTGCTTTAACCCAATAATCATGGATTTCGTTAATTGGCGCCATCTTAATATTATGCTAGCCCTTTAGCATGCTAATTTTAGCCTCTTAATATTAGCACGCTAACGTTTAATGCAGGCGTTTTAGCTAATTTTGTACATTTTAAACGTAATACTCATATATTTCGTTACTTGGTGCCATCTTAGAAGTATGCTAGCTGTTCCCCTGTTACCATGCTAATGTTATTATGCTAACATTTTAGCCTAGCATTTAAGCTAATTTTGTATTTATTACCATAATAATCATGGCTTCTGTTACGTGGCGCCATCTTGCAGTTCCAAACCAAATTCCGGTTTTCCTGGAAATTCAAAATATTCACAATTCACACTAATTCCAACATTCAAACTATTCTTACATTCATACTACATTCTGTCAGCATTTCAGTTCAACTTCAGCATTCACACGAAATTCCTTCAGGAATTGCCTCATCTAGTGAAGGTATTGAGTTTCTGTACCCAATGCTATTTTTAATACATTTGCTACACATTGTATGTTTTAATGGTGTGAACCTTGTCAACACATCATTTTTAATTCTGGGGGGAAAAGTTTGGACCTGGTCTATTTCTAACTTGTTTAAAAGGGCACTCAGCTTGCTAAAATCAATGTTGAGTCCAACCTACATGATACTGAACTCTCCCAGCCATGAGGCGCATTCAGCCAACAAATACTTCCTGTTTCGTTCCGGCCGTGCAAAGTATCACATCTGATGTCCTCCACAGTATTCTGGGTTCCAGCAGACGGCTGACAAGTGCTTCGTGTGCGGCCACCTCATCATGGAGATGGTAAGAAACACAAGTGGAAGCAGGCAGTCCCTCCCATGACACTGCTTGAGAATCAGTTTTTCCACGTGGGAAATAATGGAACAAGGAATGATCTGTTCCAAAGTCAAACTGTCGCCATCATAAAAGCTTTTTTTGACATTAATGTGGAATAGGCTCAAGCTTACCCGTGACCCTAATGAGAACAAGCTGTACAGAAAGTGCATGGATTTTCTACAAAACCCAAAACCAGTTAAGTTGGCACGTTGTGTAAATGGTAAATAAAAGCAGAATACAATGATTTGCAAATCCTTTTCAACTTATATTCAATTGAATAGACCGCAAAAACAAGATATTTAATGTTCGAACTGAGAAACTTTTTTTTTTTTTTTTTTTGCAAATAATCATTAACAGCAACACATTGCAAAAAAGTTGGCACAGGGGCATTTTTACCACTGTGTTACATGGCCTTTCCTTTTAATAACACTCAGTAAACATTTGGGAACTGAGGAGACAAATTTTTGAAGCTTTTCAGGTGGAATTCTCTTCCATTCTTGCTTGATGTTCAGCTTACCGGTAAGTTGTTCAACAGTCCAGGGTCTCCGTTGTGGTATTTTAGGCTTCATATTGCGCCACACATTTTCAATGGGAGACAGGTCTGGACTACAGGCAGGCCAGTCTAGTACCTGCACTCTTTTACTATGAACAGCGTTGCTTGGCATTGTCTTGCTGAAATAAGCAGGGGCGTCCATGATAACGTTGCTTGGATGGCAACAGATTTTGCTCCAAAACCTGTATGTACCTTTTAGCATTCAGCAGATGTGTAAGTTACCTATGCCTTGGGCACTAATACACCCCCATACCATCACAGATGCTGGCTTTTGAACTTTGCACCTATAACAATCCGGATGGTTCGTTTCCTCTTTGTTCCGGAGGACTCGACATCCACAATTTCCAAAAACAATTTGAAAAGTGGACTCGTCAGACCACAGAACACTTTTACACTTTGCATCAGTCCATCTTAGATGATCTCGGGCCCAGTGAAGCAGGCGGCGTTTCTGGGTGTTGTTGATAAATGGCTTTCGCTTTGCATAGTAGAGTTTTAACTTGCACTTACAGACATAGGGACAAACTGTTGTTACTGACAGTGGTTTTCTAAAGTGTTCCTGAGCATGGGGTGATATAATTTACACACTGATGTTGGCTTTTGATGCAGTACCGCCTGAGGGATCGAAGGTCACGGGCATTCAATGTTGGTTTTCAGCTTTTTCCTGATTCTCTGAACCTTTTGATGATATTACGGACCGTAGATGGCGAAATCCCGAAATTCCTTGCAATAGCTCGTTGAGAAATGTTGTTCTTAAACTGTTGAACAATTTGCGCACGCATTTGTTCACAAGGTGGTGACCCTCGCCTCATCCTTGTTTGTGAATGACTGAGCATTTCATGGAAGCTGCTTTTATACCCAATCATGGCACCTACCTGTTCCCAATTAGCCTGTTCACCTGTGGGATGTTCCAAATAAGTGTTTGATGAGTATTCCCTTTTTGCCACTTGTGCCAGCTTTTTTAAAACATGTTGCAGGTAACAAATTCCAAGTGAGCTTAGATTTGCAAAAAATAACAAAGTTTTCCGGTTCGAACATTAAGTATCTTGTCTTTGCAGTCTATTCAATTGAATATAGGTTGAAAAGGATTTGCAAATCATTGTATTCTGTTTTTATTTACCATTTACACAACGTGCCAACTTCATCGGTTTTGGGTTTTGTAAATATAAGTTACCATTTAAAAACAATACAATGTGTACTCCAATTTAACAACAAAATAGTGTACCTTTGTGTATTTTCCAAGACAATTTGTGTACTCGAAATTCTAAACATCACAGCCTCTTTGGCAAAGTGACTCCCATGAACTCCTTTTAAAGTCCTACCTGTGCTTGTGTGTTTCCTGTGTGGCGGTGAAGATCCTCCAGGCGCTGGGCAAGTCCTACCATCCAGGCTGCTTCCGCTGCGTGGTGTGTAAGGAGGGCCTCGACGGCGTCCCCTTCACCGTGGACGTGGACAACAACATCTACTGCGTCAAAGACTACCACACGTGAGAACGCCATCCCTAACCTAGCACGGCAGAGCCACGTTGAAACAGGATAAGGATCTCTCCGTCAGTCGTGTCGACTGTAGTTGATTATGTGTCTCCATACACAGTGTGGAGCCGCTCCCCTATATTACCTCCATTGTGGCCAATACCCTTTCTTAACTATCCGTATCAATTATCATTATTACTGGAGGATGAGGCTGAACATAGTACACACGGAGAGCAAACGAGCTGAGCTAGCATGAAACAACCGAATAAATAAACGCTTAGTAAAGTTTAAAAAGTGTTGATGGAATCACCTTGCGGCAGTAAGTAAGCAGCTATTAACAGGAAATGAATAAGTAGATTAATATCAGTGTATCATTAGCGAGGATAATATAACAACAACAATTGTAAAAGTCTGTACACTATTTTTAGATTCATAAGTTAGTGGTGTTAACTGCATTGATACCAAAGGTAGTATCAGATTGATACAAGAGTGATTAAATCGACATTTTTATTCCCTCAAAATAATTTTGTTTGTCATTTTTTGTAAATGTTTTCAAGCTCACAGAATAATTATCTCGACACAAAAGAACTTTGAGTGCCAAAACCGAAATATTTCAAATAGTAGCAGGTCATAGATTTTTGTGTTTGTTTTTCATTGTGCACTATTGACTTTGTTTTATAAGCGCTAAAGAAAATGCATGGTTGGACTTTGTTTTGCTCAAACAATTGCATGTCATAAAAGAGAATAAGGAACTACTTTAATAAATGTAATCATTTACAGTTAATACATGTGATCGGTATCGGCCGATCTCACTCATTGATAGGGCATACTTGTCAACCCTCCCGATTTTCCCGGGAGACTCCCGAATTTCAGTGCCCCTCCCGAAAATCTCCCGGGGCAACCATTCTCCCGAATTTCTCCCGATTTCCACTCGGACAACAATATTGGGGGCGTGCCTTAAAGGCACTGCCTTTAGCGTCCTCTCTCACCTGAAAAGGAGACTATTATATAGCCATATTTTCATTTATTACCCATAAAGTAGGCAGGCACGGAGCTATTTCTCAGCGTGTGTTTACTCCAGCCGGCACGTTAATACACTGACACACAACATCCGGATTCCCATCATGCATTGCTTCAAAACTACGGCAAGTAGCAATGTCCAAAAACATAACAGAGACGAAGCAGAAGAACGAAGAAGAGACATGGCGACGACGAGTAAGAAGAAGAAGTACGCTTGCATGTTCCAAAATTATTGGAAAAAATGATTTCAGTTCATCCAGGACAGCTAAAAGGGGAAGGGAAATGCTGCCGGCAAATTTTGTAGATCAGACTTCTCCATTGAACACGGTGGCCGAACGGATATACTCATTCATGAACGGATTATATATATATATATATATATATATATATATATATATATATATTAGGGCTGCAACAACTAATCGATTAAAATTGATTATAGAAATAGTTGGCGATTAATTTAGTCATCGATTTGTTGGATCTATGCTATGCGCATGCGCAGAGGCAATTATTATTATTATTATTTATTTTATTTTATTTATTTTTTATTTTTTTATAAACCTTTATTTATAAACTGCAACATGTACAAACAGCTGAGAAATAATAATCAAAATAAGTATGGTGCCAGTATGCTGGTTTTTTTTCAATAAAATACTGGAAAGGATAGAAATGTAGTTTGTCTTTTTTATCCGATTATAAATCGATTAATCGATTATCAAATTAATCGTTAGTTGCAGCCCATATATGAAATACTTGAAAATATATACACCCCCGCTACCAACCCCCAAACACCCCCCTCTCCACCCCCCACCCCCTGTACAAGAATTGTGAATGATGACTTCACTAATTCTAACTGTTGTTGTTGGTCCTTGTGCAGGGTTTTTGCTCCTAAATGTTCCTCCTGCAACCAGCCTATTCTTCCAGCTCAGGTAAACACAAAAGCTCACCGGGACTTGAGCTTCTAATTGATTGAATGATACAAAATACACTCGACTGACCAGTGGCACACATACCTTGTCAGCACACTTTAAAGTTGTGTGTGTGTGTGTGTGTGTGTCTGTCATCAGGGCTCTGAGGAGACGATTCGAGTGGTCTCAATGGACAAGGACTACCATGTGGAGTGTTACCACTGTGAGGTGAGCTCACACACACACATCATCAATAAAACCCCGCCACAAATGCATGCATCATCACTATATGCGCTTTGTTTTCGCACCAATTTTGCAAGGCAAACATTTATGCGCCGTTCCTCAGCGCACAAAGTCACAAGGGGAAGGGAGTTTTGCGGATCAGCATTGTCACTCTATGACCAAGCACATTCCAGCTCTTGTGAAATCACACCTAGTATTGCTGAAAATAAAAATAAAAACTTAAGTACACATGTAGTGTTTGCATTATGAGATTTTTTTGTGTGGAAATATCCAAAGCTCGTCAAATTAGCGGTGCCAGAAAAACTCGATTCACATCGGATACGGGATCCTTTTTCATGGAGATTCTGAATTGATTCAAAATGTTCTAGACTTGATTTTTAAAAAGACATGGCAAAGGAGGAGCTTTTGTAACCTGATTGTACTATAATGTTTTTAACCAAATACAATCAACTTACTGTACAGGCGTGTATCTCAAATCAACTTTGCCCATCGACAGCATAATTTTAACATGTAACATGGCTTTTAAAAAGGGAAACAAGCTTTTAGATAATAAATATTATATAAAACAACATATTAGAATAGGAATGTGCGATAAAACGATATCAATATTTATCACGATAGACACATAATCAATATCAATAAGAAAATGTTCGAGATTTTTTGGTTTGAAGAAATCAGAATCAGAATCAGAAATACTTTATTAATCCCCGAGGGGAAATTACAATTTTCAGCACAATCCCATTCAAGATCATACAAACATTACAGGGAGACAGAACAGGATCAAACTTTATAGGGAGACAGAAACCAGAAGTTGCTGAGCAAGGTTGGTTGCATGAACAAAGGCCCTCGATCCCTGGTAACTGAGCAATGAAGGAAGTGATTATTAATTTTAAATCACATTTTTTACATTTAGTACATTTTTCTTACGGTCCTTATTTTAGATATGTCATAAAAAAGAAATATAATAATAATAATTATCAATATCGACCGATAGTTTTCAGTCATATCGCCCAGCCCTACAGTAGAATATACTACAGTAGATCTATGAGTTAATATAATGTACAGATTTTACCTTAGCAAATTGACTTTTACGGTATCTCCTTCGAGTTGCTTCTCCGTCAAACACACCATCAGCAGCTTCTCCATATTTTCATAGATAAATGTCTGCCGTTTGGATATTATTTGAACGTTTTTGCTGGCATTAGACTCCTCCTGCTTCAGTATTGTCCAGACGAGCAGCGCGTCACCAATTTGGCTACACTCTCCGTCGTGTTTTTGATGATTGTTTTCTTTAATTCAATGAAATCATCCACTTCTTCTTCTCAGCACTGTCCTTCACACTCATTTTCTTCCCTTCAATGGTTGGAAAACTAAGATATGTCAATCTCTTAAAATAAGCTAATGCTAGTGAGTAAGACCAGATGTTTTGGGCAGATCTTACAAGGTTCACTGTGACCATTGCTACGGCAACTAATGGCAGGGATGCTGGTAACTTAAAGCATAACAATTAGCCGAGGAACAGCTCTTTTCTCTTAAGTTGAGGTACCTTATTGTGGGAATTGGTTTGAACAATTGAATGAAGAATCAATTCTGAATCGAATTGAGGAGGTACATTTTTGTCTTTATTACGGAAAAAAATTTTGGACACTGAATTTTTTGCGTTAGATTTTTTTTTTATACATCAATTTATACTGACATTTTCATTAAATACACATTTGTGAGCAGAATTATTGTGTTTGAAAATTCAGTTTGTTAAAATACAATGTTTTAAAAATTCAGTGTAAATAAATCAGTGCAGAAAAAAAATAGCTTTTGTTGGAAACTGACTTTAAGTAACTGAATTTCTTGCATTAGAATTTTGTGAATTGATTTCTTTACATCCAATTATGCTGACAATTGAATTAAATACATTTTTGTGAGCAAAATAAATATTCAGTTTGTTAAAATAC
>NC_084553.2:56768450-56783450 GCF_033978685.3 Nerophis lumbriciformis
CTGTATTTCACAGCACGACATACTGTAAAAAGTGTTTATACTATTTATACTTTCAATTAACAAATTGAAGTCTTGTGAAAGGTTGACAGGATAACTGGCATTAACTGTCAAAATAATTTCAAACTATTGAAGTTAGCTTACAGAATAAACATGTCAATCAACCCATATGATTTTTGCTGTAATATTTTTGTTTTGAAAAGTCACTGTGACTGATAGAAAAGTGATGGTTTTAGCAACATTTTAACCTGTCTGAATGCTAATAGTCATTTTGCGTCGGGGGGCGAAGCCCTGAACCCTCCACCAGGACTTTGTCCTGGACCTACCGGGGCCTGCGGCCCTTGGACCCTGGCTACTAGGTTTTTCTGATTTAAAAGTTGGCAGGTATGGTGAGGTTATAAAGCTTTTGCCTGTTAAAGAAAGGAGACTGATCCAATGCACAGACATTCGCGTGCCACGCTGTCACGACCCAGACGCACACCAGTGCGCAATCATATGGGAGCCGCGCTGAGCGCACCTCCAAGCGCGTCTCGCTGCCGGCGACGGCCAGATATGGGCCCACGCTCCAGCGCCATCCATTTTCAGGGCTAGTTGATTCGGCAGGTGGGTTGTTACACACTCCCTTAGCGGGTTCCATGGCCACCGTCCTGCTCTCTATATCAACCAGGGTGAGCCCCACCCCTTTCATGAGCGCACTACGCGCGGAGTGACCCCTGTTACGCGCCCCCGGCAACAGGGGTGGCAAGCAGGTAAGCTGCGCGGGCGGAGCGCGCAGAGTGACCCATGTTACGAGCCCCCGGCCACGGGGGTGGCGGGCAGGTAAGCTGCTTACCTGCTGCGCGTGACGCCGGCCGCGGCGAAAGCGGACGAGGCGGGGTGTCGGTGCGGTGGGCGCGGTAGTGACCCTGGACGTGCGTCGGGCCCTTCTCGCGGATCGCCTCAGCTACGGCTCCCGGTGGGGCCCTCTCGGGGGAAGGGGCCTCGGTCCCGGACCCCGGCGAGGCGTCCCTTCTCCGTTCCGTAAAAGTGTCCATCTCTTTTCTTTTTTTTTCTTCTGTTGTGGCATATGCAGCAGGTGCCTGCTCGTTTTTCGTATGTGGGTAACAACATTTAACTATGTATATATATTTCCCAATTGGTTTAACTGCCACCCGCAAAAAAAAAAAAAAAAAAAAAAAAATTAATCCGCCCGACCCGACCCGCGAGCGGATAAAATCTTAGTTTTTTTAATTTCATCCGCCCGATCCGCGGATAATCCGCGGACTCCGCGGTTGTGTCCGCAAACCGCGCATCTCTATTGGCTACCATCCAGATTTTACGAAAATGTTGACTTTTACTCGTCATTTTGTGGTCCGTGTTGAGCCGTACAAATGTCTCCACAGCACATTTAATGCAAACCTCCTATTAGAAAAGCCTCAAAATGTGTGCAAATGCACTATTATTTGGACCAAAGCCAGTCTAGACGCCTCCTGCACTGCAAAAAGTCAGTGTTCAAAAACAAGAAAAAAAAATACAAAAATGAGTGGTATTTTATTTGAACTAAGCAAAATTATCTGCCAATAAAACAAGAAAATTCGGCTTGTCAAGACTTTCCAAAACAAGTAAAATTAGCTAACCTCAATGAACCCAAAAATACCTTAAAATAAATATATTCTCACTAATAACAAGTGCACTTTTCTTGGTAGAAAACAAATTTTGACCTTTTTGCTCAATATTTTGAAAAATATTCTTAAATTAAGTAAATGCTGGTGCCATTATCTTGACATAATGATATGCGCTCGGCATCATTATTTTTTTTTTCATGCTTGAAGTAAGAAATTATTACTTTAAAAAAGTAGTTTTATACTTGCGAGTGTTGATGACACGGCTTTGCAACAGTTGATATTCTAGTTTCAAGCATGTTTTACTCAATAAAGGTCATAAAATCTCAGCAACAAGCTGTAATATCTTACTGAGATCATTTAGGACCAAAACCCTTAAAACAAGTAAAAGACTCTAACATAAAATCTGCTTAGTGAGAAGAATTATCTTATCAGACAGAAAATAACCAAATATCACCCTTATTTGAGATATTTAATCTTACTTAGATTTCAGTTTTTGCAGTGTGCACGATCCATCTGGTACTAAAAGAGCAGGAAGTGCTTTGTCAGCTGGATATTTGTCACCTGACAATTCAATTTTTCGTTTTTTAAAGACCTCGAAGCTGCTGGTCCCGCCCGAGGTTTTAGAATGTTTGCAGGACTTGCTTCATTTTTATTTTGGTTTCACTTTTCCAACCTCCGACTTACTGTACATGCTGCACCGTCACGCCAACATTAACCAGTTAATGTGTTAATAACAGCTACTGTATTTGTGCACTTGTGGCTGGACCGTGACGTGCACCTCACTGCGTCTGCAGGCCAGCGCAGCACAACCCTGAAATCACACATCACACACTTCCGCCAAGGCTTACATACCTTTTCTCACCCGCCACACACACAGGAAATGCTCTTTAAATGTTTGTTGACACATGGAGATTACTTTTTTTTTTTTTTTTTTCACTTATCTAATCTTGTTTTTAATATTGTGATAAAGTTAGCCACAAAATATTTTATTAATAAAATATTTGGTAGATATTCATGAAATTGAACTGCCATTTTCATAGTATCTTAAAATTATTTTTATTTAGGGAAATTATTCATATGAAGATTTTGATAATGTTAAGCACAAAATAATTTATTAATAAAATATTTTATAGATATTCATTAAATGGAACTGCCATTTTCATAGTATTTTTTTATTTTTTTTTATTTGGGAAAATTATTCATAGGAACATTTTTGATAAAGTTAATCAACAAATAATATATTAAAACAGTATTTTATAGATATTCATGAAATGGAACTGCCATTTTTATATATTTTTACATAGTTTCCTTTTGGGAAAAGTATTCATATAAAAATGTTAAGGTGACAATAACTATCGGAACAGCACAGTTTTGGCAAAATGCAAAAAAAAAAATTTTTTTTTTTTTTACCAGTTTCAGAATATTTTTATTTTGGAAGAAATTAAATACATTTTAATTAAAATATTAAATTCCTAATCCTCAAATGTATAAATATTGTATACTTTTTTTTAAATAATATATTTTATAATGTAAAATAAAAATACTAAAACCATTTAATTAAAACAAATTAATTATAGTTGTATTGCAAATATTGTTTAAATTATTACATTGTCCAAATATGATGAAGGAAATTTCCAAAAAACAAACAAAAAAGCCAACATGTATGTATGTATATATATATATATATATTTATATATATATATATATATATATATATATATATATATATATATATATATATATATATATATATATATATTTATACATGAAGGAAATTTCCAAAAAACAACGTGTGTGTGTATATATATATATATATATATATATATATATATATATATATATATATATATATATATATACATGTTGGTTTTTTTTTGTTTTTTTTGGAAATTTTCTTTTTGTTTGTTTTTTGGAAATTTTCTTCAAAAAATTCCTAACCATCTTGAAAAGAAATAAAGTATCAAAAACTTAAATTTCCTTGGCGGAGGTAACAAAAGCACACATGCGAGTTCACATTGATGATGTTTGTAATTAATGAGATTGGCCAAAATATGATGGAGGACATTTTATTTCCTCCTACACTTCTCCTTGTTCTTTTGACTCACTCACACACACGCGCGCACACACACACAAAACACACACACACGCACACACACACACGTGATAAATCCTGTACTACTGAATGTGTCCCTACAGTAACTATGTAACAGAGTGGAATGTAACACTGATGATTGTTTCTACTGGACATGTTTAACTCACTCACACGTGCTTTACTTGAACAACCAGGCAGACGCTGACCTTTGACCCCCACCTTGACCCCAAGAGGCCACACCTCCCCTTAATTCCTCCTCTCTTGTGCTTCAGTACTAGCACACTCCTTCCTATAGCTTCCCTGTACATAAAGAGTCTAGTTTTGTATTTTCATGTCCAAACGAAAGAGGAAGCACACGTCACATGACGCCTGTTGTCACATATCTTTTTTTTGTTTGTTTTTTTGTATCTTGATTATTATTACCTAGAAGAAGAAAAAAAAACTAGATCTATTTATCTAAACATGGGAACAAGTCTGAAGTTATTTAATGTATTAAAATCAGGATCATTTAACTGTAGAGGACATAATCTGATATTCAATAAAGTGCTTTTCTAGCTAAGTGCAAGAAGTCACTGTGTGTTGTGTGTGTGCGCGCATGTGTGCGTGTGTGTGTGTGTGTGTGTGTGTGTGTTTCTGCCCTTCTTGAGAAATCTATCAAAATTAGGGTGGTCCCAAAAAGGACGGATTTTTTTAAATTGACTGTCGGTTTTAAAAGTGCTACCCCTTTGGTCAACATATGAAATAACAAGTGAGTGTAAAAAGTTGAAGTGCTCCCCCTCTGGCCAACATATGTAATAACAAGTGTGTGTAGGAAATTGAAATGCGCCCTCTATGGCCAAAATTAATTAAAAAAAATAAAATAAATATGTAAATAGAGACATACTGTAATAACTTGAAGAAAATATACTGTAATAACTTGAAGTAAATAATGAAGATTAAAAACAAATTACACACAAAAAAATTATACAAATATTTTTATATTACTAAAAGCAGTCTTTTTCTCACATTGTGGCGACTTTTTCCTTATAAAATTGGTAATTTTGACTTGTGTTGAGTAAAATTACGACTTTTACTGTCAACATTCTAAATTTTTCTTGTGAAATTGTGACCTTTTTCTTGTGAAATTCCAACTCATTTTTCACAACAAGCTTTTTTATGTTTGCATAGTATATATATATTATTAATGTTGTAAATACAAATATTTACATATCTAGAAAGGGTGGACCTAAAGAGGTAGGCATTATTTGAAGGTCTCGAGAAGGTAACAAATACAAGAATGTGTGTGTGTGTGTGTGTGTGTGTGTGTGTGTGTGTGTGTGTGTGTGTGTGTGTGTGTGTGTGTGTGTGTGTGTGTGTGTGTGTGTGTGTGTGTGTGTGTGTGTGTGTGTGTGTGTGTGTTCTTGTATTTCTTGAGACATCAACAAGGAAAAGTACCTTCCATATGAGGACCGGTGAACATGTTAGGACCAAAACCATGGTCCCAATATGGAAAACCATTGCATCTAATAGAGAGCCAAATACTAGCGTCTGTGAACATTGCTCCAAAGTCAGGTTTGTTTTGTTGATTTAATGTGCATACAAAAGTAAACATTGACAAGTGCAAGGGCATAAATATATGATAAAACAAGCTAAAAAAGGACTTCCCTATTCATCCCCTCCAAAAAACGCCAGGTGAACAGCTGATTTTCCGACTTCCGGTGCTGACGTAAGACAACCCGCGTCCCATATGTGACCATAGGATGAACAAATACACTACGGTACTCAGACTATAGTGGTCATTAACAGTTGGCTTCTACAGCTGGGTTGCAGCTGGATGGCACAGGGGCCATCTGTGGTCCGTGACTCATTTGTCATCGGCCTTTAGCACATTGCAAAAAAACAAAAAATAAAGATTTCATTTTCACCCCTGGTGGTGAAATCTATCAAAGTTAGGGTGGTCCTCAAGAGGTAGGCATTTTTCAGAGGTCTCAAGAAGGTAAAAAAATACCAGTATGTGTGTGTGGGTGTTCGTTCTTTTATTTCTGCCCTTCTTGAGACATCAACAAGGAAAAGTACCTTCCATATGAGGACCGGTGAACAAGTTAGGACATAAATCATGGTCCCAATACGGAAAACCATTGCATCTAATAGAGAATGTCTCATTTGCACCCCTGGTGGTGAAATCTATTAAAATGAGGGTGGTTCCAAAAAGGAGGGTTTTTTTTTTTTAATTGACTGTGTGTCGGTTTTAAAAGTGCTCCCCCCTCTGGTCAACATATGAAATAACAAGTGTGTGTGTAACAATTTGAATTGCTCCCCCTCTGGCCAACATATGTAATAACAAGTGTGAGTCAGAAATTGAAATGTGGCCTAAATGTATTTAAAATAAATAAATATGTATATAGAGACATACTGTAATAACTTGAAGTAAATAATAAGGATTACAAACCAATTACAAACACACAAAAAAAACTAGAATATGTATTTTTCTCACTCACAATGTGTCGACTTATTCTTTCTGTTTCTGTAATATTGCAATTTTTCTCGTAAAATTATTACTTTTTAATGCAAAATGGTGACATATGTCATATACAATTCTGACTTTTATCACAATATTGCCAATATTTTTGTTGTTCTTGTAAAATAATGACGTTTTTTGAGTAAAATGATGATTTTTGTCATAATTTTGCCAAGTAAAAGTCCGATTATTATCATAATATTGCCAAAATGTTTAAGTTGTCATAAAATGTGTTACTTTTGTCGAGTAAAATTACGACTCTTTTTTAAAAAATTGACAAAATGTTCGGCTTTTTCTTGTAAAATTGCTACTGTTATTGAGTAAAATTCCAACTTTTATCATAATATTGCACAAATGTTCAGTTTTTCTTGTAAAATTTTGACTTATTACGACTTTTATTATAGTACTGCCAAAATTGTACGTTTTTCTTGTGAAATCGGGACCTTTTTCTTGTGAAATTCCAACTCCTTTTTCACAACAAGCTTTTTTAATTTGCATAGTATGTATATATTATTAATGTTGTAAATACAAATCTTTATATATCTAGAAAGGATGGTCCTAAAGAGGTAGGCATTATTCGGAGGTCTCAAGAAGGTAACAAATACAGTAATGTGTGTGTGTGTGTGTGTGTGTGTGTGTGTGTGTGTGTGTGTGTGTGTGTGTGTGTGTGTGTGTGTGTGTGTGTGTGTGTGTGTGTGTGTGTGTGTGTGTGTTGTCTCCAGGCAGGATGGTAGTTTTTTTTTGTACATTGTAACAAAGCTCACCTCACTCTCACACACACTGAGTCACAGGGTGGAACCCCGGCTCACATAAAGGCCGCTTTGTGCCCCAAATGTCCGAGCTGTCAACCAACACCGCAGAGTTCCTGAAATCAGAGGGCACACTGCGCTTTTTGTGTGTGCAAAAGCAGACTTTTTAACGATGTGCGCCAACACCGCCGCACCTTGTGGAGCTGGATTTAGAGAGCGCTCGAGTTGCTCCTGGTATTTTTGGTCAGCTTTCCCTCGCGGAACCAAAACTACAAGGGAAAGTTCAAATGGAACACGCCTGCACAAGCCTGCCTCTAGTACAGTGAGAGAAGTATATGAATGTGTACGGAAAGGGACTACAAAGTTTGTTGTCCAGAAAAAACATGTTTTTTTGGTTATTGCATCATTATATTTAGTTATTATTGATCAAATGAATCCAGAAGTGCAAAGCCCTCATTGTGGCCTTTAATATGAGGTGTGACTCGATGGGTTTTGTTGCAATTATTTTTTATGTTACCTTTCGATATTGTTAGCTGGATTTTTTTAACACTTGCGTGAACATTAAAAAAATGTATGAAGTTAAAGCATATGTAACGCCAATAACATCAAAATGTTATTTTAAAACATCTTTTTACTGTTGTAACTCAGTAACTATATCAAAATCAGTCACTTTTTGTGATAATAAATGATAAATGGGTTATACTTGTATAGCGCTTTTCTACCTTCAAGGTACTCAAAGCGCTTTGACACTATTTCCACATTCACACACTGATGGCGGGAGCTGCCATGCAAGGCGCTAACCAGCAGCCATCAGGAGCAAGGGGTGAAGTGTCTTGCCCAAGGACACAATGGACGTGACTAGGATGGTAGAAGGTGGGGATTGAACCCCAGTAACCAGCAACCCTCCGATTGCTGGCACGGCCACTCTACCAACTTCGCCACGGACTTGTTTTAGGGTTATTGCGTCATCATATGGATTTATATTACCAAAATAAATACAGAAGTGCAAAGCCCTCGTTGTGGCCTTTAATATGAGGTGCGACTCGATGGGGTTTGTTGCAATTATTTTTTATGTTACCTTTCAATATTTTGTAAGTTAGATTTGTTTTAACACTTGCTCGACCATTAAAAAATTCAAGCATATGTAATGCCAATCCTGCTATGTTCAAACACCTTTTTACTGTTGTAACACAGTAAACATATTACAAAACCCAACTTCACTATATTGGTTTTGGGTCACTTTTTTGTGAGGAAAAAAACATGTTTTGGGGTTATTGCATCATCATTTGCATTTATATTACCAAAATAAATACAGAAGTACAAAGCCCTCGTTGTGGCCTTTAATATGAGGTGTGACTCGATGGGGTTTGTTGCAATTATTTTTTATGTTACCTTTCGATATTTTATGTTACCTTTTGATATTTTGTCAGTTATATTTCTTTTAACACTTGCTTATATTGATGACATTAATACAGAAGTGCAAAGCCCTCATTGTGGTCTTTAATAGGTGTGGCTCGATGGGGTTTGTTGCAAAAAAAAATTTATGTTACCTTTCGATATTGTTAGCTGGATTTATTTTTGCACTTGCGTGAACATCAGGAAGTAAAAGCATATGTAACGCCAACCCCATCAACACTTTACTTTTAAGTGTCTTTTTACACTTGTAACACAGTGAACATATTAACATTTCAGGTTTTAGGATTGTTGCGTCATCATTATGGATTTATATTACCAAAATAAATGCAGAAGTGCTAAGTCCTTTTCGTGGCCTTTAATGTGAGGCGTGACTCGAAGGGGTTTGTTACAATTTTTTTTTTGATATTTTGTAACTTCGGGGGGGGTTTTTTTATCTTTGCGTGACCATTAAGAAGATTGAGACGTAAAAGCATATGTAACATCAATCCCTCAATTTTTTTTTACTGTTGTAATCCAGTAATCATATTAAAATACCACTTTTTGTTTTGGCCCTATTGCACCATAGTATGGAGCTAAATTACCAAAATAAATACAGAAGTGCAAAGCTCTCATCGTGGCCTTTAATATGAGGTGTGACTCGATGGGGTTTGTTGCAATTATTTTTTATGTTACCTTTCAATATTTTGTAAATTGGATTTGTTTTAACATGTGCTCGACCATTAAAAAATTCAGGAAGTAAAATCATATGTAACGCCAATCCTGCTATGTTTAAACACCTTTTTACTGTTGTAACACAGTAAACATTACAAAACCCAACTTCACTGGTTTTGGGTTTTGTAAAATGTCACTTTTTTTGTGAGGAAAAAAACATGTTTTGGGGTTATTGCATCATCATATGCATTTATGTTACCAAAATAAATACAGAAGTGCAAAGCCCTCGTCGTGGCCTTTAATATGAGGTGTGACTTGATGGGGCTTGTTGCAAATTTTTTTTGGGATATTTTGTAACTTCGGGAGTTTTTTTACCTTTGCATGACCATTAAGAAGATTGAGACGTAAAAGCATATGTAACATCAATCCATTAATTTTTTTTAAATATTACTATAAAATGACTTTTTACTGTTGTAATCCAGTAATCATATTGAAATGCCGCTTTTTGTGAGGAAAAAAATTGTTTTGGCCCTATTGCACCATAATATGGAGTTAAATTACCAAAATAAATACAGAAGTGCAAAGCTCTCGTCGTGGCCTTTAATATGAGGTGTGACTCGATGGGGTTTGTTGCAATTATTTTTTTATGTTACCTTTCAATATTTTGTAAGTTAGATTTGTTTTAACACTTGCTCGACCATTTAAAAAAATCAAGAAGTAAAAGCATATGTAACGCAAATGCTGCTATGTTTAAACACCTTTTTACTGTTGTAACACAGTAAAGATATTCCAAAACCCAATTTCACTGGTTTTGGGTTTTGTGAAATGTCACTTTTTTGTGAGGAAAAAAAAACATGTTTTGGGGTTATTGTATCATCATATGCATTTATATTACCAAAATAAATACAGAAGTGCAAAGCCCTTGTCGTGGCCTTTAATATGAGGTGTGACTTGATGGGGTTTGTTGCAAACATTTTTATTTTTATTTTGTAACTTCGGGAGTTTTTTTACCTTTGCGTGACCATTAAGAAGATTGAGATGTAAAAGCATATGTAACATCAATCCATTAATTTTTTTTAAATATTACTTTAAAATGACTTTTTACTGTTGTAATCCAGTAATCATATTAAAATACCGCTTTTTGTGAGGAAAAAACTTGTTTTGGCCCTATTGCACCATAATATGGAGCTAAATTACCAAAATAAATACAGAAGTGCAAAGCCCTCGTTGTGGCCTTTAATATGAGGTGTGACTCGATGGGGTTTGTGGCAACTATTTTTTATGTTACCTTTCAATATTTTGTACATTAAATTTCTTTTAACACTTGCTCGACCATTAAAAATTTCAGGACGTAAAAGCATATGTAACGCCAATCCTGCTATGTTTAAACACCTTTTTACTGTTGTAACCCAACTTCACTGATTTTGGATTTTGTAAAATGTCACTTTTTTTGTGAGGAAAAAATATATATTTTGGGTTATTGCATCATCATATGCATTTATATTACCAAAATAAACACAGAAGTGCAAAGCCCTCGTCGTGGCCTTTCATATGAGGTGTGACTTGATGGGGTTTGTAGCAAAAACAAAAATAGCTTATCTTTCTATATTTTGTAGTTTAGATTCTTTTTACACTTGTGTGATCATTAAGTAACGCAACAAAAATGTGAAGATCTATCTAAAACGGGTTCCGTTTTTTTTTCTCCACTTTTAAGTGAATTAAATTCAAACTGTTGAGAAAATACATGATCTTCGTGTCAAATGTTTCATTAAATTGTTGTTTTTCACATTTAAGGCAAACTTCTTCTAACTTGGAAAATTGTGGGGGAAAAAGTGCCAGCTTCCGTGACACAAATCACTTCGACGTCATTCAACACAGCAGGCCCATGAATGGTTGGCTTACCATTACTTATCGTTGCAAATAATCAAAAAACAATGACACTCCTTTTACGTTATTACCATTTTATAGTATTTATGTTTACGTTTTATATTGTCTACATCAGTGTTTTTCAACCTTTTTTTTTACCTGCACGCCGCCTCCCGCCGTGGTCTGCATATTGGGATCACAACAAACCATCCTCGTCTCACCCGACACGTTCCGACTTTTACAAAGCAATTAACTACCCGCTGCCACCTACTGACATGGAGTATTATGTGGTTACCCTGCCGAGTTTCACACAGCACAGACACTAAGCGGCGGCGCGTTATTGGCAGATTCTAATTATTGATTTGCAAAAAATATTTTGGGGATAAATTAGGTGAAGCTGCATAATATCTCACGGCACACTAGTGCCGCGGCACAGTGGTTGAAAAACACTGGTCTACGTTATTATTATGTTATCATTCAAAATCTCCCCAAAAGTTTGTGCTACAATTTTTTTTGTGTCTGACTATTATCTTATTAACGTGTTATTATTCATAACCAGCCCCATCCATTTTCTACCACTTGTCCCTTTTGGGGTGGCGGGGCGGGGGGGTGCTGGAGCCTACATAAAAATCGATAATAGTTGGGTTGAACATTTTTTTGCAACACAAACAAATGCAACATGTTTGAGGAGATTCTGACACGTCAACATGAAAACTATTATAGTCGGACAAAATGTTATAAAAGTGGGACGAGTTGATGTACATGGAAGCTGCCGGGTCAGAAAAGGACCCCCCCCCCCCACCCCTCTTGGGAGACCGCATGATGTACTTGAGCTCATCTTTAAAAAACCGCAGGGAGTCGTGGGAAACCTTTTATTTTTCCAGGCCCCCGCGTCACTGGGTGTCATTTCAGGGAACCATCGAGATGATGATGATGATGATGATGTTTCCCTTGAGGAACTCTGCATTTAGGACCGTCCAGTCCACATTGGGCTCATGTTGGGGGGCGGGGGGGGGTACTGTCGTCGTGGCAACCTGCCACTGACAGGCCCCTTGAGCAATAAAGAGTCGGAATGCGGCGCCATTGTGGAGCAAACATCTCAGGAACGTTCCTGGGCGAACGTAACGTCTCCGTCTCCGCTTTGTTCTCGCCCTCGCTGCCCCACGCCCCAACATTAAGGCACAAGTTGGGATTCATGTTAAGTATTGTTGCCTGGCAACCGCAACCCAAGGGGGGGGGAGGCAGCGGCAGAGTCTCGGTGATCTTCTGTTTTGTGTTACTTTGTGTTTATCCTCACATACTCCCTGCGACTGCGGGTCACGATATTACACACACCCGCACCCTCTGATGGCCAAACGTCTGTCTTTGCATCCTTCATAATAACGATACGGAAGTCATGAAATAGGAACACAACGACAGCAGTGACGTGCGGTGAGGTTGATGGCTGGTGAGGCACTGACTTCATCACAGCCAGATTTACAAACATATGAACCCTAAAGAGTATCTTATTCACCATTTGATTGGCAGCAGTTAACGGGTTATGTTTAAAAGCTCATACCAGCATTCTTCCCTGCTTGGCACTCAGCATCAAGGCTTGGAATTGGGGGTTAAATCACCAACAATTATTCCCGGGCGCGGCGCCGCCGCTGCCCACTGCTCCCCTCACCTCCCAGGGGGTGATCAAGGGGATGGGTCAAATGCAGAGGACACATTTAACCACACTTAGTGTGTGTGTGACAATCATTGGTACTTTAACTTAACTTTAACTTTACACATACAAACTGTAGCACACAAAAAAGCACATTTAATAAAAAAAAAACGTTATTATGGTCTTACCTTTACTTATAAGTGCGGGAACAGTGGTGTTCGTGTTGGAGGAGTTGTGAATAAACGAAATATGAAATCCGTGCTGCAGTCTGCAGGTGTACCTAATGTTGTGTCCCTGCAGTCGTTCACGACTCCTCCGGCGCGAGCATTGTTGTTTTTGCACTTTTTGGCTTCTTGTTAAGTGGCTTTTTTTGGGTGGATTCGGTCTTGCACGTGGAGGGTTTGGGTGTGGGCTTTGGTTGGTGTGGCGTTCCCGTTGAGGGGTGCAGTCTGCGGCGAAGGTGCAATAACCGGCACCAGGAGGCGGGGTTACGCGAGCCTCACACAGTGCGTCTTCGCAGCAGTTTTAAGATTGTTCAGCACAAGAAATACTTTACACACATACAGTTGTTGACAAAATACACTGTACATTATATACCTCAGCTAACTAAACGATTGAAATGTATAATATAATTCATATAGCAATACGGCCTCACTGCACAGCAGGCCAGCAATTAGCCGAGTCCGGAATCCATGTTGAGGCACTGAGTGACGTGCCTCAACTGGCTGCTGATCACCGCACCGTCTCTTCTCAGTATTTGAACGGCAAATGGGAAAATTCAGCGATTTTGAATAAAAACAATCTAAAACTGGTGAAGTTAAATGGAAAATAACTTTATAGTATAATCACTGGATACATTTAACAATTTAAATTTTTTTTTTTCTTTTTACATTTTTTTTCTTTCCATGATGGCAGGTGAGGCCCCGCCTCACCTGCCTCTAGTGACCGCACGTCACTAAACGACAGCAATAACAGCCATATTTCCTCAAATAAACCGCAGAAGGTGTTGGTTTATTTGAAGCACGGCCTTTATTTTAACAGAGGAGACATTCATATGTTAAAAGCTTGTTTAATATATACAAAACCCAAAACTAGTGAAGTTCGTGAATAAAAACAGAATACATTGATTTGCAAATCCTTTTCAAGTTATATTCAATTGAATAGACTGCAAAGACAAGATATTTAATGTTCCAACTGAGAAACTTCCTTTTTTTTTTTGCAAATAATCATTAACTTTGAATTTATTGGCAGCAAAACATTGCAAAAAAAGTTGGCACAGGGGCATTTTTACCACTGTGTTACATGACCTTTTCTTTTAACAACACTCAGTAAATGTTTGGGAACTGAGGAGACCAATTTTTGAAGCTTTTCAGGTGGAATTCTTTCCCATTCTTGCTTGATGTACAGCTTACGTTGTTCAACAGTATTTGAAGCTTCATAATGCGCCACACATTTTCAGTGGGAGACAGGTCTGGACTACTCGCACTCTTTTACTATGAAACCACGCTGTTGTATCACGTGGCTTGGCATTGTCTTGCTGAAATAAGCAGGGGCGTCCATGATAACGTTGCTTGGATGGCCACATATGTTGCTCCAAAACCTGTATGTACCTTTCAGCATTAATGGCGCCTTCACAGATGGGTAAGTTACCCATGCCTTGGGCACTAATACACCCCCATACCATCACAAATGCTGGCTTTTTAACTTTGCGCCTATAACAGTCCGGATGGTTCTTTTCCCCTTTGTTCTGGAGGACACGACATCCACAGTTTCCAAAAACAATTTGAAATGTGGACTAGTCAGACCACAGAACACTTTTCCACTTTGCATCGGTCCATCTTAGATGAGCTCGGACCCAGCAAAGCCGGCGGCGTTTCTGGGTGTTGTTGATAAATGGCTTTGGCTTTGCATAGTAGAGTTTTAACTTGCACTTACAGATGTAGCGACCAACTGTAGTTACTGACAGTGGTTTTCTGAAGTGTTCCTGAGCCCATGTGGTGATATCCTTTACACACTGATGTCGCTTTTTGATGGTGTACCGTCTGAGGGATCGAAGGTCCGTAATATCATCGCTTATGTGCAGTGATTTCTCCAGATTCTCTGAACTTGTTGATGATATTATGGACCGTAGATAATAGCTCGTTGAGAAATGTTGTTCTTAGACTGTTGGACAATTTGCTCACACATTTGTTCACAAGGTGGTGACCCTCGCCCCATCCTTGTTTGTGAATGACTGAGCGTTTCATGGAAGCTGCTTTTATACCCAATCATGGCACCCACCTGTTCCCAATTAGCATGTTCACCTGTGGAATGTTCCAAATAAGTGTTTGATGAGCATTCCTCAACTTTCTCAGTCTTTTTTGCCACTTGTGCCAGCTTTTTTGATACATGTTGCAGGCATCAAATTCCGAATGAGCTAATGTTTGCAAAAAATAACAAAGTTTTCCAGTTCGAACGTTAAGTATCTTGTCTTTGCAGTC
>NC_084553.2:56788450-56868450 GCF_033978685.3 Nerophis lumbriciformis
CTACAAAATATATTATGATAAATATATATATATATATATATATATATATATATATATATATATATATATATATATATATATATATGTATCTGTGTAAATTTCAAAAATATAAATACACATTTTTAAAATAGATCAAAACTTGATTTTAAATATATAATATTTTTAAACAAAATTGTTATGCTTATTAATATGTAGAAAAATAACATATTTATAAATATTCAGATTAATCAAAAAGAAAAACGGAAATATAACCTGACTTAAAATTGTTTGTAAATCTATAAAAATTAAAAAAAATATTTTGTAAAAATATTTCAAAATTTTGTATATTCAGAATTAAAGTTACATTTTGCATAGAAAATATTATGATACAAATAAAAATAAATATGTCTATGTAAAAAAATGTTTTTTTGTAAATATATTTATTTTATTTTATTTTTTTTGTTTAAAAAATATTCTCAATAAGAATGACTTTTTTTTTGTGGACTTTCAAATATGTCAAATTTTAACATTAAAACAACTTGAACACTACTTGACAGAATTGTGATTTTCCTCCATTTTATTCATTGTGTTTTTTACCTCAGTAATGCATGGATTGTAGATTAAAAAAAAGAAAAGAAAAGCATGTTTCAGTTTTGTGAAATACTCACTGATATAAATGAGGTGTTTTATTGTGAAATGTACCTTGTGGTGCAGGTTGTTCCTGATAGGGTGCTGAGACTGGGCCGGGATGAGGAAGTCGGACGGCACCATGCGCGTTCCTAAGTTGGGTGGGGGAAAAACACCTCAAATAAATGCATCCATGTTGCTTCAGATGTGTTTTAGGGCGATGGTACCTTGATGGATGAGCTGGTAGAAGGCATGCTGCCCATTGGTGCCCGGCTCCCCCCACACGATGGGCCCCGTGTGGTAGTTCACACGACTGCCGTGTTTGGTCACGTACTTGCCATTGGACTCCATGTCCCCCTGCACACAGTAAACATTGTTGGGACAAAATCTACTTGACTGCAATGCCTTGAAGACGCATTACATGGGAAATATGGGCAAAAGAGGCCTTTATGTGTTCAACTGCAGAGAGTATTAGGCAGACTATGTTGATGTGTGTTTTCTTTATTGTTGTTTTTATCTTTAGGCAATTTGTTGTTGTTTTTTTCAAGGTAAACATGGTAGACTGTAGGCTACCAGGAGATAGCAGATACATAACAGCTAAGCACACAATAGCACACGAGCTACACTTAAGTGTCATTAATTGAACAATATTGTAGTCTAAAATAATATAAACAAGTTTCAAATCATTATAGTTGACTATTACTTACAGACACAAAGAGTCCGAGCATCCAGTGACAAACGTGTCCGCATCTTTCCACTTACTGCGCCATGAGCTTGATAAATTATTGCGGCCACTAGATGTCGCTAAAAACCCGATTACCACCCCACTTCAACTTAGAAACAGCACGAGTCCATTCCAGGTGGTAAATAATAAATAGGTTAGTGTGTTTCATACCTGACAAGGTTGTTTTTTGTTTGAGTGATTTCACTTGGTGAAGCCTATTCTAAAATTTCAAATGAGAGAAAAAAAAAAAAGTTTGATGTTGCTAAAAACCCAATTACCATCCCGCTTCAACTTAAAGACAACATAAGTCCATTCCAGACGGTAAATAGGTTAGTTTTTGTTTTTTTATACCTAACAACATTGTTTTCTTTTGGAGTAATTTCACTTGGTCAAGCCAATTCTAAAATTCCAAGTGCCAAAATAGAAAACATTAAAATAGTTTGATGTTGCTAAAAACCCAATTACCATCCCGCTTCAACTTAAAGACAGCTTAAGTCCATTCCAGACAATAAATAGGTTAGTTTTTTGGTTTTTTTATACCTAACAACATTGTTTTCTGTTGGAGTAATTTCACTTGGTCAAGCCAATTCTAAAATTCCAAGTGCCAAAATAGAAAACATTAAAATAGTTTGATGTTGCTAAAAACCCAATTACCATCCCGCTTCAACTTAAAGACAGCTTAAGTCCATTCCAGACAATAAATAGGTTAGTTTTTTGGTTTTTTTATACCTAACAACATTGTTTTCTGTTGGAGTAATTTCACTTGGTCAAGCCGATTCTAAAATTCCAAGTGTCAAAATAGAAAAAATTACAATAGTTTGATGTTGCTAAAAACCCAATTACCACCCCACTTCAATTTAGAGACAGCATAAGTCCATTCCAGAGGGTAAATAATAAATAGGTTAGTGTTTTTCATACCTGACAACATTGCTTTCTGTTTGAGTAATTTCCCTTGGTCAAACCTATTCTAAAATTCCAAACGACAAAATAAAATAAAACAATTACCAGCCCACTTCAACTTAAAGACAGCATAAATCCATTCCAGACAGTAAATAATAAATAGGTTAGGGTTTTTCATACCTAACAACATTGTTTTCTGTTGGAGTAATTTCACTTGGTCAAGCCAATTCTAAAATTCCAAATGACAAAATAAAAATAAAAAGTTTGATGTTGCTAAAAAAAAAAAAAAAATTACAACCCCACTTCAACTTAGAGACAGCATAAGTCAATTCTCAGCGGTAAATAATAAATAGGTTAGTGTTTTTCATACCTAACAAAATTGTTTTCTGTTGGGGTAATTTCACTTGGTCAGGCCGATTATAAAATTCCAAACGACAAAATAAAAACCAAAAAATAGTTTGATTCTTGCTGATATCATATTGGATCGTGATCAGTATCGGCCAATACTCAAGGCTCATTGACAGAGTGATAACACTAATTAAATAAGGGCGTACCGAACTGTACTGTTTAGTGTACTGCTTTGACATACAAAAAAAAATACAAAAAAAATTAAATAAAATAAATGAATAAAAAAAAATATATATATATAAAAAAAAAATAATAATAAATAAATAAAATATATATATATATTTAATTATTTTATTTTAATTTTATTTTTTTATTGTACCACACAAATTCTGCCTAGCAACAAGTGGCTGCACATAAAAATCCATTTCAAAAGGTTTTAAAAAACGATGTTTCTCTGCAACAGTGTTGACCGTCTGACCTGCTGGAAGTAGGCGGCAAAGCGGTGCATGTACTGGTCGTAGGGCAGCATGGCGTGGGTCTCCGTGTGGAAGAAGTTGATATACCAAATACCCAGCAGGGCCAGCAGCATTGGGGCGTTTTTATCCAGAGGTGCCGTGCGAAAGTGGTTGTCCTGGAAAGGTAACATTTTTTTCACACACTTCTTGGTACAGGATCTCATTTGATGGTTCACGTGGACCTTAATGGTTATGTGGGCATTTTTAAAAAGGATTTATCATTATTCACCTCCGACATGACCTACCATCCAGTGAGCGCCTGAAAGAAGCTTCTCGAAGTTCTCAAAGCCTAATGCAGAAGAAGATGCCAAAAACAAGTTAGAGGAGGGATTCTGTCGAAAAAACTACTTTTTAACTACATTAAATTTTATTGAAAAAAATTAAATTTACACATACAATATAATATTGAAAACGTCAAATTATTATAAATAATATAGCTTATTACACAGTGATTCATTTAATAATTACAGTATTTTTCTGTATAAATATTATAATAAATATTGTAGTAGATTATACTATTATTTGAACTATTTTTCATGTTTTAATTAAAAATATAAAATAAATAGTTACATATACAATAGTATATTTAAAACCTTAAATTATTATTCTAGTTATAATAAACCTGTGATTCATACAACTAATTACAATATTTGTCATTATTAATATAACGATAAATATTTAATCATAACATGTTTTTTACCTTTATGAACCAAATAATACATATAATAAAATAAATTTACAAATACAAACTACAGTATATTATTACAAAAAGAATATAACAAAACATACATTATTATTAATATGTGATATGTGGACAGGACACAATCTAGACAGATATTGTGATAATATGCATCAATATTAATATTGTTGTATTATTATTGATACTTTTATTATGCATCATACATAGTAGACACATGTAGGTATGCAGTAATAAATATGTTCTTTAAAAAAAAAATTAGTTATTAAATTACCACAGTGACAAAAAGTTATGATTTATTTTATTTACCATCATAAGTAATTATTGTTAATATTATAATGTATTAAAAGTGGTAGTACAGTACAGGACATGAACAAGGCAGGTATTAGAATAATGTGGATCATCATTAATGATATTATATTATTACTCTTAGTCGTTAATATTTTTTCATATATTTTAAAATAGTTTTAAAATTACTACTATTACTAAAAGCCAGCAATCTCCCCAGTTATTACTATTAATATTAGCAAATATTATCATTATATTATGATATATATTTCGATACCTGAGTATTTTAATATTTTTTTTAATGTAGTTTTCAAACATTTCCAACATAGTATTTCATTCATTTATTTGATTATGACATCATATTTTTGGCTCATATTTAGTTGACCAAGATGGCTTCTTACCCTTCAAAATCAGGGGTGTCCAAAGTTTTTGACGTGGGGGCCGCATTAGGCTAAAACAAATTGTAGATATTATATTAATATGATGGGTATATAAGTAATATAATTAGATATTAAGAGTATGTGAAAGGTTTGACTCCGACCTTGTTTAGTTCTGTGACGACCTACTTAAAGTTTTGTAATCAATCAGAAATATCAAGCAGCTAAAATTGATAAGTGTGTTTTACATTTATCATGCACTCTAATGGATTTAAATGGGTGTCATTTTTATTTTTATTTTTTGATGGTGTTTGGACGTTTTTCATAATATCCACAATATTCAGTGAGCAGGTTGTGTTATGTGTGTTGACCTTTATGTTAGTTGCATTTTTTTTTTTGCACCATGACTAGGGAAGGTTGTCTGGACTGTGTCATATAAGTAAAGGCTGTATAATCATTCCCAAAAATGTTTAAGGGTTATTGATTGGTTTTGACTCCTACCTTGTTTAGTTCTGTGACGACCTACTTAAAGTTTTGTAATCAATCAGAAATATCAAGCAGCTAAAATTGAAGTGTGGAGACAGTGTTTTACATTTATCCCCTCAACTCCCCCCAAAATGGATTAACTCGCTGGAATAAAAAAGACAATATAACATACATCCATAAACGTGGACGCATGTGGAAAAAGTGCAATATATTTATCTGTACAGTAATCTATTTATTCATTTATATATATTTATATATATTTATTTATTTTATATATATATTTATATATTATTTATATTTATATATATTTATTTATTTATATATGCACCTTATTGCTTTTTTATCATGCACTACCATGAGCTTATGTAACAAAATTTTGTTCTTATCTGTGCTGTAAAGTTCAAATTTGAATGACAATAAAAAGGAAGTCTAAGTCTAAGTTATCATGCACTCTAATGGATTTAAATGGGTGTGATTTCGACTTTTTTTTTTATGGTGTTTCGACGTTTTTCATAATATCTACAAAATTCAGCGAGCAGGTTGTGTTATGCGTGTTGACCTTTATGTTAGTTGCTTCTTCTTTTTTGCACCATGACTAGGGAAGGTTGTTTGGATTGTGTCATATAAGTAAATGCTGTATAATCATTTCTAAAAATGTTTAAGGGTTATTGATTGGATTTTTTCACATTGTCCTTAATATGGGAGCATATGTAATATTTAATACATCTAAAGGCTTAGTGGCCACATGCATGGACAGCACCTTTTAGCTCTTGTTTCCAAAATTGTGTACACTATTGAATTGGGGTCTTATGGCCGCTTATGTGGACACTTATACTGCCATCTGGTGGTGTCAGAAGAGTATAACATACGATGGAATTTGGAGAAAAAAAAGTGTAAAAATAAGAATTAGCATAAACATGAAGTACACGTTTGTGTATTTATGGACATCATATCAAAACATGATTCTTAGTTTTTATTCTAATTAGGGTCCAATAAGCCCAAATAGCAAAGAGAAATTTAGAAAAAGCATGTAAAAACAGCTTGGGCCTTAAGAGGTTATATTAATATGTATGTATTAATATGTAGCATTCAGAAACCGCCTGGTATTTGTTTGGACACCCCTGCTTCAAATGGTTCTATGCTATCATTTTATGAACATACAGTACCGATGTGCAGGGCGATGGCCATGCCGATTGCTGACCACAAGGAGAAGCGACCTCCGACCCACTGAGAAAATAAAAAACATGTATCAAAAGGATATATTCTTTTATTGCAAAATGAAAGTATACATTGTAGACAGTGTGACGCAGCATAAAGGCCAACATTGTAACTGAAGGCTGCTCTGTGACCTTTGCTGTACAGTCACCTCTGCAAGGGAGAAGGTCACCACCAATAATAACTGGTGGGAGGTATGCTGCAGCTGCAGACCGGGTCAAAGAGTCTTGCTTAAATATAGCCAATCCCCCCCCCCCTCTTTCTGCAGATAGGAGAGCTTAAAGAGTACTCACGTCCCAGAACTCAAACATGTTCTCCGTGTCGATGCCGAAGTCCTTTACTTTGGGCTGCGGGAGAGAGAGACGGAAGGTGACATCATTGGAGAGGCGGGGTTATCGTCCGGGTGTGTTGCGACTTACGCCGTTGGTGGACAGAGCCACAAAGTGTTTGGCCACAGCGTGTTTCTGTGGGAGAATGACATTCGCCTTCAACAAGTGGATCACAATAAGGTGCTATATGGGAGTGGGAGGGTCCAAGCTCACGTCTTTGGCGTGTTCAAGGAACCATTCTTTGGCCGACTCAGCGTTGGTGATGGTCTCCTGGGTGGTGAATGTCTATAAGAAAGAATGACATAAACATCAAGGATGCGTAACAATAACCACCATTGAAGCAGACTAAGCAACAGCAGTATAATGAACAAATTCATGTGCCTCGTCTTTGGATGATTTTTGAGTCAAGAAAAAGGGTATGTCAGGTTAATTGACGACTTCAAATTGTCTTTGATGTTTACAAAAAACTTACTACATCAACTTAATTGTTGACTCTGAACTGTCTCGCATGTTTATGAAAACTTGTTACGCCAGGTTAATTGACAACTCCAAATTGTCTATGATGTTTACAAAAACTTTTTACGTCAGGTTAATTGAAACCCACATTGTCTTTGATGTTTAGGAAAACTTATTGCGCCAGGTCAATTACCAACCTAAAATTGTCTCTAATGTTCATGAAAACTTATTACGTCAGGTTAATTACCAACCTTAAATTGTCTCTGATGTTTACGAAAACTGGTTACGTCATGTTAATTACCAAGCTTAAATTGTCTCTAATGTTTACGGAAAATTGTTACATCATGTTAATTACCAAGCTTAAATTGTCTCTAATGTCTACAAAAACTTGTTACGTCAGGTTAATTGACAACTCCAAATTGTCTATGATATTTACAAAAACTTTTTACGTCAGGTTATTTGAATCCCATATTGTCTTTGATGTCTAGGAAACTTGTTGCGCCAAGTTAAAAGACGACTTCAAATTGTCTTTATATTTATTTTATATTTAAAACTTGTTACGTCAGGTCAATTACCAAGCTTAAATTGTCTCTAATGTTTACGAAAACTTGTTACGTCAGGTTAATTACCAACTTAAATTGTATCTGATGTTTACGAAAACTTGTTACGTCAGGTTAATCGACAATTCCAAATCATCTTTTTGATGTTTCCTAACTTTTGTTATGTCAGGTTAATTGACAATTCTAAATTGTCTTTGATGTTTACGAAAACTTGTTGCATTAGGTTAATTGTCAACTCCAAATTGTCTTCCGTGCTTTTATAAAAACCTGTTGCGGCAAGTTAGAAAACCCAAAACCAGTGAAGTTGGCACGTTGTGTAAATGGTAAATAAAAACAGAATACAATGATTTGCAAATCCTTTTCAACTTATATTCAATTGAATAGACTGCAAAGACAAGACACTTAACATTCAAACTGGTAAACTTTGTTATTGTTTGCAAATATTAGCTCATTTGGAAGTCGATGCCTGCCACATTTTTCAAAAAAGCTGGTACAAGTGGCAAAAAAGACTGAAAAAATTGAGGAATGCTCATCAAACACTTATTTGGAACATCCCGCAGGTGAACAGGCTAATTGGGAACAGGTGGGTGCCATGATAGGGTATAAAAGCAGCTTCCGTGAAATGCTAAGTCATTCACAAACAAGGATGGGGCGAGGGTCACCACTTTGTCAACAAATGCGTGAGCAAAGTGTTGAACAGTCTAAGAACAACATTTCTCAATAAGCTATTGCAAAGAATTTAGGGATTTCACCATCTACGGTCCGTAATATCATCAAAAGGATCAGAGAATCTGGAGAAGTCACTGCACGTAAGCAGCAAGGTTGAAAGCCAACATTGAATACCTGTGACCTTCAATCCCTCAGGCGGTACAGCATCAAAAACAGACATCAGTGTGTAAAGGATATCACCACATGGGCTCAGGAACACTTCAGAAACCGACTGTCAGTAACTACAGTTGGTCGCTACATCTGTAAGTGCAAGTTAAAATTCTAATATGCAAAGCCAAAGCTATTTATCAACAACACCCAGAAACGCAGCCGGCTTCGCTGGGCACCGAGCTCATCTAAGATGGACTGATGCAAAGTGGAAAAGTGTTCTGTGGTCTGACGTGTCCGCATTTTAAATTGTTTTTTGAAACTGTGGACATCGTGTCCTCTGGAATAAAGAGGAAAATAACCATCCGCAATGTTATGGGCGCAAAGTTCAAAAGCCAGCATTTGTGATGGTATGGGGGTGTATTAGTGCCCAAGACATGGGTAACTTACACATCTGTGAAGGCACCATTAAGGCTGAAAGGTACATACAGGTTTTGGAGCAACATATGTTGCCATCCAAGCAACGTTACCATGGACGCCCCTGCTTATTTCAGCAAGACAATGCCAAGTCAGGTGTTACAACAGCGTGGCTTCATAGTAAAATAGTGCAGATACTAGACTGGCCTTCCTGTAGCCCAGACCTGTCTCCCATTGAAAATGTGTGGCGCAATCTGAAGCCTAAAATACCACAACGGAGACCCCCGGACTGTTGAACAACTTAAGCTGTACATCAAGCAAGAATGGGAAAGAATTCCACCTCAAAAATTGGTCTCCTCAGTTCCCAAACGTTTACTGAGTGTTGTTAAAAGGAAAGGCCACGTAACACAGTGGTAAAAATGCCCCTGTGCCAACTTTTTTGCAATGTGTTGCTGCCATTACATTCTAAATTAATGATTAATTGCAAAAAAAAAACAACATTAAATATCTTATCTTTGCAGTCTATTCAATTGAATATAAGTTGAAAAGGATTTGCAAATCATTGCATTCTGTTTTTATTTACCATTTACACAACGTGCCAACTTCACTGGTTTTGGGTTTTGTAAAAGACGACTTCAAATTGTCTTTGATCTTTACGAAAACTTGTTACGTCAGGTTAATTGACAACTCCAAATCATCTTTGATGTTTACTAAAATGTGTTATGTCAGGTTAATTGACTAGTCCAACTTGTCTTCCATGTTTATAAAAACCAAGTTAAAAGACGACTCCCAAATGGTCTTTGATGTTTACGAAAACGTGTTACATCAGATTATCGTAATTGACGATTCCAAATCGTCTTTGATGTTAGGTTGAGCGGGCCTCAGAGAACATCTGGTGCACCTTGGATGCGATGATGAAGAGCGTGGTCTCAGGGTTGAGATGGGCGAGCGTCTTAGCGATGTGCGTCCCGTCAATGTTGGACACGAAGCACACTCGGGGCCCGTCCTTTGAGTACGGCTTCAGGGCCTCCGTCACCATCAGGGGGCCCTGCGGCCCAAAAAGAGATCAGTTCATCCAAAATCAGAAAAATACATTTGACGGAGAGTCGAAGCTCTTACAAGATCGGATCCTCCTATTCCGATGTTCACCACGTCTGTGATGGCTTTTCCTGTGTAACCCTTCCACTGCCCGCTACGAACTCTCTGCAGGTAAACATTGGTAACTCCATCCGATCCCACGAAAGTATTCTCGACTACCGCATTTTACTCACGTGACAGAAATCCTTCATCTTGTCCAAGACTTTATTGACCTCCGGCATCACGTCTTTGCCGTCCACCATGATGGGAGTGTTGGAGCGGTTCCTCAGAGCCACGTGAAGCACTGCACGGCCCTTAGAACCCATTAGGACAACTGGCTCATTCATTCCATTAATAGCATTGAGAAATTAATTTGACAATTACAAATCATAGACTACTTTTTTTTAGAAAAAAATGCATCATTTAAAAAATACTGACTTTAAACTACAGTATTTTTTAGAATGATGCTCAGAATGTACTTTGTAATGTAATACAAAGAAAGAACCATTTTAGGACAATAGTGAATCGTTTTTAAAACATTCAACTGTCAACTACAGAGTCAGTAGGATGTAAGTGAGTGACAGTAAGAAAAGCTCAGAATGTACTTTGTAATGTGATACAAAAAAGTAATATTCAACTACAGTATTAGTAGCATTATGTTTAGAATGTACTTTGTAATGTTGTGATACAAAGAAAGAACTATTTTAGGACAATAGTGAATCATTTTTAAAACATTTAACTCTCAACTACAGAGTCAGTAGAACGATGTGTGAGTGACAGGAAGAAAAGCTCAGAATGTACTTTGTAATGTTGTGATACAAAGAAAGAAATATTTTAGGACAATGGTGAATCATTTTTAAAACATTTAACTGTCAACTACAGAGTCAGTAGAATGATGTGTGAGTGACAGTAAGAAAAACTCAGAATGTACTTTGTAATGTTGTGATACAAAAAAAGTAATATTCAACTACCGTATTAGTAGAATGATGCTCAGAATGTACTTTGTAATGTTGTGATACAAAGAAAGAACTATTTTAGGACAATAACGAATCGTTTTTAAAACATTTACCTCTCAACTACATAGTCAATAGAATAATGTGTAAATGACAGGAAGAAAAGCTCAGACTTTACTTTGTAATGTTGTGATACAAAGAAATAACTATTTTAGGACAATAATGAATCGTTTTTAAAACATTTACCTCTCAACTACATAGTCAATAGAATAATGTGTAAATGACAGGAAGAAAAGCTCAGACTTTACTTTGTAATGTTGTGATACAAAGAAATAACTATTTTAGGACAATAGTGAATCGTTTTCAAAACATTTAACTCTCAACTACAGAGTCAGTAGAATGATGTGTGAGTGACAGGAAGAAAAGATTGAAATGTACTTTGTAATGTTGTGATACAAATTTTTTTTTTCAACTACAGTATTAGTAGAATGATGTTTAGAATGTACTTTGTAATGTTGTGATACAAAGAAGGAACTATTTTAGAACAATAGTGAATCATTTTTAAAACATTTAATGCTCAACTACAGAGTAAGTAGAATAATGTGTGAGTGACAGGAAGAAAAGCTCAGACTGTACTTTGTAATGATGTGATACAAATAAATAAGTATTTTAGGACAATAGTGAGTCGTTTTTAAAACATTTAACTCTCAACTACTGAGTCAGTAGAATGATGTGTGAGTGACAGGAAGAAAAGCTCAGAATGTACTTTGTAATGTTGTGATACAAATTAAAAAAACTATTTGAAGACAATGGTGAATCATTTTTAAAACATTTAACTCTCAACTACTGAGTCAGTAGAATGATGTGTGAGTGACAGGAAGAAAAGCTCAAAATGTACTTCGTAATGTTGTAATACAAATAAAAAAAACTATTTGAGGACAATGGTGAATCATTTTTAAAACATTTAACTGTCAACTACAGAGTCAGTAGAATGTATGTGAGTTACAGTAAGAAAAGCTCAGAATGTATTTTGTAATGTTGTGATACAAAAAAGGATAATATTCAACAACAGTATTAGTAGAATGATGTTTAGAATGTACGTTGTAATGTTGTGATGCAAAGAAAGAACTATTTTAGGACAATGGTGAATCGTTTTTAAAACATATAACTCTCAACTACAGAGTTAGTAGAATAATGTGTGAGTGACAGGAAGAAACGCTCAGAATGTATTTTCTAATGTTGTGATACAAAAAAAGAAATATTCAACTACAATATTAGTACAATGATATTTATAATGTACTTTGTAATGTTGTGATACAAAGAAATAACTATTTAAGGACAATAGTGAATCGTTTTTAAAACATTTAACTCTCAACTACAGAGTCAGTAGAATAATGTGTGAGTGACAGGAAGAAAAGCTCAGACTGTACTTTGTAATGGTGTGATACAAAGAAATAAGTATTTTAGGACAATAGCGAATAGTTTTTAAAACATTCAACTGTCAACTACAGGGGGTAGAAGAGATCCGCCCGGAGTTCCTTAAGGCTCTGGATGATGTGCGGCTGTCTTGGTTGACAAGACTCTGCAGCATCGCGTGGACATCGGGGGCGGTACCTCTGGATTGGCGGACCGGGGTGGTGGTTCCTCTCTTTAAGAAGGGGAACCGGAGGGTGTGTTCTAACTATCGTGGGATCACACTCCTCAGCCTTCCCGGTAAGGTCTATTCAGGTGTACTGGAGAGGATGCTAAGCCGGATAGTCGAACCTCGGATTCAGGAGGAACAGTGTGGTTTTCGTCCTGGTCGTGGAACTGTGGACCAGCTCTATACTCTCGGCGGGGTCCTTGAGGGTGCATGGGAGTTTGCCCAACTAGTCTACATGTGCTTTGTGGACTTGGAGAAGGCATTCGACCGTGTCCCTCGGGAGGTCCTGTGGGGAGTGCTCAGAGAGTATGGGGTATCGGACTGTCTGATTGTGGCGGTCCGCTCCCTGTATGATCAGTGTCAGAGCTTGGTCCGCATTGCCGGCAGTAAGTCGGACACGTTTCCAGTGAGGGTTGGACTCTGCCAAGGCTGCTCTTTGTCACCGATTCTGTTCATAACTTTTATGGACAGAATTTCTAGGCGCAGTCAAGGCGTTGAGGGGATCTGGTTTGGTGGCTGCAGGATTAGGTCTCTGCTTTTTGCAGATGATGTGGTCCTGATGGCTTCATCTGGCCAGGATCTTCAGCTCCCACTGGACCGGTTCGCAGCTGAGTGTGAAGCGACTGGGATGAGAATCAGCACCTCCAAGTCCGAGTCCATGGTTCTCGCCCGGAAAAGGGTGGAGTACCATCTCCGGGTTGTGGAGGAGACCTTGCCCCAAGTGGAGGAGTTCAAGTACCTCGGAGTCTTGTTCACGAGTGAGGGAAGAGTGGATCGTGAGATCGACAGGCGGATCGGTGCGGCGTCTTCAGTAATGCGGACGCTGTATCGATCCGTTGTGGTGAAGAAGGAGCTGAGCCGGAAGACAAAGCTCTCAATTTACCGGTCGATCTACGTTCCCATCCTCACCTATGGTCATGAGCTTTGGGTTATGACCGAAAGGACAAGATCACGGGTACAAGCGGCCGAAATGAGTTTCCTCCGCCGGGTGGCGGGGCTCTCCCTTAGAGATAGGGTGAGAAGCTCTGCCATCCGGGAGGAGCTCAAAGTAAAGCCGCTGCTCCTCCACATCGAGAGGAGCCAGATGAGGTGGTTCGGGCATCTGGTCAGGATGCCACCCGAACGCCTCCCTAGGGAGGTGTTTAGGGCACGTTTGACCGGTAGGAGGCCACGGGGAAGACCCAGGACACGTTGGGAAGACTATGTCTCCCGGCTGGCCTGGGAACACCTCGGGATCCCCCGGGAAGAGCTGGACGAAGTGGCTGGGGAGAGGGAAGTCTGGGCTTCTCTGCTTAGGCTGCTGCCCCCGCGACCCGACCTCGGATAAGCGGAAGAAGATAGATGGATGGAAGGATGGATGGATGTCAACTACAGAGTCAGTAGAATAATGTGTGAGTGACAGGAAGAAAAGCTCAGAATGTACTTTGTAATGGTGTGATACAAAAAAAAAGAAATATTCAACTACAGTATTAGTAGAATGATATTTAGAATGTACTTTGTAATGTTGTGATACAAATAAAAAACTATTTTAGGACAATAGTGAATCGTTTTTAAAACATTTAACTCTCAACTACAGCGTTAGTAGAATAATGTGTGAGTGACAGGAAAAAAAAAGCTCATAATGTACTTTGTAATGTTGTGATACAAAAAAAGAAACATTTTAGGACAATAGTGAATCGTTTTAAAACATTTAACTGCCAACTACAGAGTCAGTAGAATGATGTGTGAGTGACAGGAAGAAAAGCTTGGAATGTACTTTGTAATGTTGTGATACAAAGAAATACATATTTTAAGATAATAATGAATCTTTTTTTTAAAATCTGACTTTCAACTACAGTATCAGTGGAATGATGTGTGAGTTACGGGAAGAAAAGCTCGTAATGTACTTTGTAATGTTGTGATAGAAAAAAATAACTGTCGTAAGACAAAAATACATCATTAAAAAAATCTAACCATCAACTACAGTTTCAGACAGGAATGATGTGTGAGTGACAGGATGAACAGCTCAGAATGTACTTTGTAATGTGATAGAAAAAAATAAATATGTTAAGACAAAAATGCACTATTTAAAAAATATATACATCTAAATTTCAACTACAGTTACAGTGGAATGATGTGTGGTGAGTGACTGGAAGAAAAACTCGTAATGTACTTTGTAATGTTGTGGTAGAAAAAAATAACTATCGTAAGACAAAAATGCATCATTTAAAAAATCGAACCGTCAACTACAGTTTCAGACAGGAATAATGTGTGAGTGACAGGATGAAAAGCTCAGAATGTACTTTGTAATGTGATAGAAAAAAATAAATATGTTAAGACAAAAATGCGCTATTTAAAAAAAGATCAACCTTTCAACGACAGTATCAGTGAATGTATATGTGAGTGACAGGATAAAAAGCTCAGAATGTACTTTGTAATGCTGTGATAGAAAGAAAGAATTATGTTCAGACAAAAATGCATCCTTAATATTTAACTACAGTATCAGTGAAATGATGCATGAATAAAAGGAAGAATAACTCGGAATATACTTTGTATATTATCCATGTATACATATATCCATCCATTTTCTACCGCTTATTCCCTTCGGGGTCGCGGGGGGCGCTGGAGCCTATCTCAGCTACAATCGGGCGGAAGGCGGGGTACACCCTGGACAAGTCGCCACCTCATCGCAGTGTATACATATATAACAAGTATATATGTGTGGTGAGTGACAGGAAGAAAAGCTCGGAAGGTACTTTGTAATGTAATAGAAAAAAATAAATATGTTAAGACGAAAATGCACTATTTAAAAAAAATATATCTAAATTTCAACTACAGTGACAGTGGAATGATGTGTGGTGAGTGACTGGAAGAAAAGCTCGTAATGTACTTTGTAACGTTGTGTTAGAAAAAAAATAACTCTCGTAAGTCAAAAACACATCGTTAAAAAAATCGAACCATCAACTACAGTTTCAGACAGGAATGATGTGTGAGTGACAGGATGAAAAGCTCAGAATGTGCTTTGTAATGTGATAGAAAAAAAAATATGTTAAGACAAAAACGCACTATTTAAAAAAAATAATAACTTTCAACTACAGTATCAGTAGAATGATGTGTGGTGAGTGACTGGAAGAAAAGCTCAGAATGTACTTTGTAATGTTGTGGTACAAAAAATGATGTATGAATGAAAGGAAGAATAACTCAAAATATACTTTGTATATTATAAATGTATACAAATATGACAAGCATATATGTGTAGTGAATGACTGGAAGAAAAGCTCAGAATGTAATGCTGGGATACCGCCAACTACGGGACTGGGTGAGAACAGCAAGTCCGATAGACACGTTCAGTAAGTCCGCGCTCGTCTCAGTGCCGTTTTAGTTGCTCGTTACTGCCCCTTAGTGGCTTGGCTGACTTTCCAGTCTGGGAAAATCCCCCTTTTAGGATCTCTGCGGTCTACTGAGCGCCACGCTCGCTGCTCATTACTGCCCCCTGGTGGTTCGGCTGTCTTAGGTGTCACATTAAATGGACAGGGGAAAAAAACTTGGACTAAGTTGTGCGCTACAACGAGGTCATGTGACAAGATGGCTGAGTCATCGTCTCTGGGGTGGCAGCAGGACAAATGTCAGAGGTCAGCGTGTACCTCAGTGAAGTTGATCTTCTCTCCGCTGAACATCTTCTCTCTGGCCGCCTCCATGCCTCGGGATTTGGCCTGCCAAACAGCGAGGAGACGTTTAAAGGCGCGGGACATTGGACGTGGGAGAGAGAAGCGGTTGGAGTGTCTACCAGGTCCACCAGCATCTTCATGACTTCATCGGTGATGAGGTTCTTGGAGTAGTCCAGGAGGATGTCGCCGTCCTCCGTCTGCAGGTTGAGGCTGCGGGAACACGACGTAAACGCCAGGTTTACCCAGCACACCCGCTTTTTCACGCCTACCTGAACTTGCTGAATCTGTCCTTGTCGGCATCGAACATGTGCCTCATGTTGAGGTTCAAGGCGTGGGCCGTGTACCATTCCTGCAGCCTAAGGAAGACGGGGTCCTGCGTGAGTGCCATGTTCCTCTGCTCGCTGCCGGCCAGACTGGAGTGGGGCCCGGCGGGTCAGGGAAAAGGGTTTTGAAGGGCGGCCCTCGCCCCGCCTCCTTGGGCTATATTCGGGCTGGCCACGCCCCCTTCACTTTGGCAAATGGGCTTCTTCAACATCTTCAACAACTCAAAGCCTGAGCCCCGACATTAATGAACTAGCATCCAAGAAAAGATGGCAGGTATCTGGCTTGGGAACATCAGATTAGATCAGTGTGTTGCAAACTGAGCAGTTTAAAGTCCTGAATGGTTGGTTTATTCATTATTTTATTTTCAAATGTATTAGCCTGTGGAAAAAGTTAATTTTGATATTTACCTCAGAAGGCTGCAAATAGAAAAGAGGCATTACATTTTTATTTAAATTGTATTTGATATGCCATTTATATTTTTTAATTGTTATTTGAAACTCGATTTTGCATGTCACTATAAAGTTATATGTAACCGTCACTGATCTGCGTTGTGTATCTTGTAGTGAGGCGCACACTCAGGAGTTGAATCATGGAGGGTTTATTCACCTTTTTTGAATAGAAACAAAAACAACGGGGCGTCACACACAGTCCACGGCAAAAACGATCTCTCTCCACAGCTCCGAGCGTCAGTGCTCACTCAATTCAATTATATATTCTTAATGTGGAAATAATAATAATAATAATAATAACTAAAATAGTAAAAATAATAATAATGAAAAGGTAAATAAAGCATAAAATAGTCTCAATTAAATTAATTAAATAAAACACAGTATATAAAATATATACTTCAGCAAATAATATACATTAAGAAAAATGATCCTTAAAATGTGCAGTAATACACCTCATCTTTCCCACCCACATCGACTCTTTTTATATATTTTTTTATACAATAAACTATGTCAAAAATACCTCATAACATACATACCTTTTTTTGAACAGGAACAAAAACAACGGGGCGTCACACACAGTCCACGGCAAAAACGATCTCTCTCCACAGCTCCGAGCGTCAGTGCTCACTGAAGCTGGTCACAAAGGTGCAACGCTAAATCACCCCCCAGGGAAACAAAAAGGTATGTAATGGAAAATAATAGAGTGGAACCTATTTACAATGAGAAACACTTTTGGGGAAGTTCACCACAAAAAATGATGTGAATAAATGACCAAAATTAAAATAAAATAGAATAAAATTTACCTCGGCTACATATATAAGCCTTGCTTGTTCAATATTCAATGCAAAACTTGTTTGGGTCCCTATCAAAAAGGTTAATTTGTTCAACCTTGGCCCGCGGCTTTGTTCAGTTTTAAATTTTGGCCCACTCTGTATTTGAGTTTGACACCCCTTGTTACGGCTACTCTTGCTTTCAAAAAGTTCGAAAAAAATAAAAATAAAGTAATGCAGAGTAGTCTTGACGAGGAGGTGTTTGACTCACTAAATTCCTTAATAAGCACTCGCGGAGATATGTCGAGATTCCAAATGATCATAATTTATTTTCACAAACAAAACATATTCTCCTTGGTTGACTTTCAAAATAATCAAAATAACTTATTTAGCGTGGCTTCCAATTAATTTAGCGGTAAACAAACTGTTTCACTCCTCACTCCTTCAACATGATAGACAGACAGGCCCGGCCCTAACCAATCTGGCGCCCTAGGCAAGATTTTAGGTGGCGCCCCCCCACATCGGCAGTGAAGTGTATATACTCACAAGAACCCGAATAGCTTTGTCTTTGACCTTTTTTTTTTTACTTACAACTATACCTAATATATAAAGGGGTGGAAAAGTGACGATTACCTGCAGGGCAAACATTAGCTAACCAGAAGGCAATAACAATGTAAACAAAAAACACCTGCTTGATAGAGATCTAATACAAACATTTATATGCACGTACAACACTTAGAACTTTTAGCATATCAGTATGTGGAATTAAATTATGGAATGGATTAAGTAAAAAAGTTAAAAATGGTACTGATATGATCCAGTTTAAGAGGTTGTTCAAAATAATAGTGCTTACAGAGTACAAAGAAGAAGAATAATGAGAAATACTTTCAACCTTATTGAAAATAAGATATTCTTCATCTCAGTATGTTAATAATGACTGAATTAATTAATTAATTACATATTACAAAACTGTTGTATACTAACTCATAGATGTTATTTTATTATATAAAAAGGTCAGTAAATGATTCTATATTTTGTAAACGCTTTGAAGTGGGAAAGAGGTAGGATTAAATAAGCTTTGCTTCTTCCTACTCCTTTTCGGGCATGATGTAAAATGAAATGATATGAAATTGTGTGATGTATTATGATGTAAGTGTGTTCATGTTCCAAATAAACTAAAGAAAGAAAGAAATGTCCCTGAGGAATGTAAAGTGGGAGTACTGTAATTACCTAACGTTACATTATTATTTTCCATAACAATTTAGCCCCCTCCACAATATTAACCCGACGTTAAAACAGAACTAGCTATTTATTGATTAGCAATTGCCGAATCATGTAACATTAGCTTAATGCTAAAAAGCCAGGTTACTATCACATTCTGTAACAGACAAATAATTTCATGTAGGCTAACGTTACCTACCTGCTACCTCTGTCTTTTCTCGTTTCTCCTCCTCTTCTTTTCTCTTTTTTCTTCCCTGGGCACCTGACAGTTTTGGCATCTTGTGTTGATTTTTTGATGTGGTGACGTCCAAAAAGAGTCATGATACGGGAAGGGAGGGGGCGCACCGTGCGGGGGAGGAGGGGGGGGCGTAATGTTGTAACAAATAATATTTCTATTAAATAGGCTTTACTTTGCATTTTAATTAACGTGGGATTATTTTTTGTATTTAGAAATAATAGTACCAACTTATTTATTTATTTATTTATTTTCTCCCAACATTTGTGGCACTGGCGTGCATTTGCCTATACGGCCTATGCCACGGGCCGGCACTGTAGACAGACAAAGGGCACCCAGCTGTCCCGTCTTCTTAATTATAGGAGGAGGAAGTGGCTCACCAGTAGGAGCGTGAGCAGCTGAAAACAATCAGTCAATCACAATGAAGTCTAAAACATCCAATAATTCATTAACATCATTATTGACATTATTTGATTTCATTGTCAAAACAATTAATAAATAAATAATATAGATAGGCTCCAACACCCCTGCTTTAGAGAATATATTTGCATAATGAAGTAAGAAAAAATAATATTTAAAATAACTAATGTTTTTTCCCCCCCATGGTTAATCTATTTTTTAATTTATTTTCAAAGAACTCTTTTTTTAAAAATAATGTCGTATTACTTCCATTAATTTATTTTAAATATCTACAGTGTATAAATGAATATGTTTGAATATACAGGACATGTAATATTATTATATACAATATTATAAAATAAAACCTGCTCTAATACATAAAAATTATCATCTAAAATGCAATGCCCCTTTAAAAAACTGAATTCAAGAAATTACTTATAGTTGTAATTACAATTTAAATAATATATTTGCATAATAAAATAAGATAAAATTAATATTTAAAACAACTAATTAATTTTTCCCCAGAGTTAATTTGTTTTTTTGTTTTTTTTTGTTTTTCCAGAAAAAGCACTTTTTTTTTTAAAATGATGTCGTATTACTTCCATTAATTTATTGTAAATGTCCATATACATTAATATGTCTGTATATACAGTACATGTAATATTATTATATACAATATCATTATTATATTATTAAATAAAACCTGCTCTAATACATTAAAATGATCATCTAAAATGCAATACCCCTTTGGAAAAAAAATAAAATGTATATATATAGCTGTACTCACAATTTGAAAAGTAAATTTTTATAACAAATTAAGGTCAAATAAATATTCAAAATAACTAATGTATTTTTTTTCGCATCTTTATCCAAATCTTCCAAGAACCTGATTTAAAAATTATGTCTTATCACTTCTAATAATTTGTTTTTAATATGTATATAATTAACAAGATGATATATAATATGCTTACAGTACATGTAGTATTATTAATATATCATTAAAAAAGGTGCTCTAATATTTAAAAAAAAGATAATCTAAAATGAAATACCGCTTTAAAAAACAAATAAAAGAAATTATACATAGCCGTACTAACAATAAAAATACATATTTATGAAATAAATTCAGATAAAATAAATATTTTAAATAACTAATGTATTTTTTCCACAACAAATGTATTTTTTCCGCTGTAATACATAGTAAATTATCATCGAAAATGCAAAACCTCTTTACAAAAACAGAATTTAAGAAATGATTTAGAGCGCTACTTAGAGTTTAAAAATACATATATTTGTAAACCAAACCTAGGCCATAACGTGTCATATAAATACATTCATCAGTCACATAAGATACATCTACACTTCATATATGATAAATATAACACTGATCATTTTTCAAAAAATAGTAAAATCGTAAAAAAACAGCCCCTTTAAAAGCTGCATTTTTTAATATTATATGTAGCATTTTTAAACTCAATTTTTTAAAAGCACATTCATATAATACAATTACATCATTTAATGCACTTGTATTCAATTGCTGTATTTACTTATCGTATTACATATGCATTTATAATAATTTTCCTTTTATTACTCTAATGGCTTGATTAATCTGTACAGAACTCTAAATAAACGGACCTGACGAATTTTGTAAATATTATCCGTCATAGGGACAAGCGTAAAAAAGGATGGATGGATGGATAGTTAAACACCCCCCCCCCCCCCCCCCCTCCCACATCCCACATCCCCGGATTGTAAATAACTAAATGTAAATAATCAAATGTATATACTTGTACTTATGCTTTCTGAACTCACGATGTTCTCTGCTCGCTGTACATATCCTACCAAGTCAGATTTACACTGTTTCAATGTCCATTTCTCTGATGATGCAAACATTTAACTCTCAACTACAGAGTCAGTAGAATAATGTGTGAGTGACAGGAAGAAAAGCTCAGACTGTACTTTGTAATGTTGTGATGCAAAGAAATAAGTATTTTAGGACAATAGCGAATAGTTTTTAAAACATTCAACTGTCAACTACAAGGGGCAGATGAGATCCGCCCCGAGTTCCTTAAGGCTCTGGACGCTGTGGGGCTGTCTTGGTTGACAAGACTCTGCAGCATCGCGTGGACATCGGGGGCGGTACCTCTGGATTGGCAGACCGGGGTGGTGGTTCCTCTCTTTAAGAAGGGGAACCGGAGGGTGTGTTCTAACTATCGTGGGATCACACTCCTCAGCCTTCCCGGTAAGGTCTATTCAGGTGTACTGGAGAGGAGGCTAAGCCGGATAGTCGAACCTCGGATTCAGGAGGAACAGTGTGGTTTTCGTCCTGGTCGTGGAACTGTGGACCAGCTCTATAATCTCCGCGGGGTCCTTGTGGGTACATGGGAGTTTGCCCAACCAGTCTACATGTGCTTTGTGGACTTGGAGAAGGCATTCGACCGTGTCCCTCGGGAGGTCCTGTGGGGAGTGCTCAGAGAGTATGGGGTATCGGACTGTCTGATTGTGGCGGTCCGCTCCCTGTATGATCAGTGTCAGAGCTTGGTCCGCATTGCCGGCAGTAAGTCGGACACGTTTCCAGTGAGGGTTGGACTCCGCCAAGGCTGCTCTTTGTCACCGATTCTGTTCATAACTTTTATGGACAGAATTTCTAGGCGCAGTCAAGGCGTTGAGGGGATCTGGTTTGGTGGCTGCAGGATTAGGTCTCTGCTTTTTGCAGATGATGTGGTCCTGATGGCTTCATTTGGCCAGGATCTTCAGCTCCCACTGGATCGGTTCGCAGCCGAGTGTGAAGCGACTGGGATGAGAATCAACACCTCCAAGTCCGAGTCCATGGTTCTCGCCCGGAAAAGGGTGGAGTGCCATCTCCGGGTTGCGGAGGAGACCTTGCCCCAAGTGGAGGAGTTCAAGTACCTCGGAGTCTTGTTCACGAGTGAGGGAAGAGTGTATCGTGAGATCGACAGACGGATCGGTGCGGCGTCTTCAGTAATGCGGACGTTGTATCGATCCGTTGTGGTGAAGAAGGAGCTGAGCCGGAAGACAAAGCTCTCAATTTACCGGTCGATCTACGCTCCCATCCTCACCTATGGTCATGAGCTTTGGGTCATGACCAAAAGGACAAGATCACGGGTACAAGCGGCCGAAATGAGTTTCCTCCGCCGGGTGGCGGGGCTCTCCCTTAGACATAGGGTGAGAAGCTCTGCCATCCGGGGGGAGCTCAAAGTAAAGCCGCTGCTCCTCCACATGGAGAGGAGCCAGATGAGGTGGTTCGGGCATCTGGTCAGGATGCCACCCGAGCGCCTCCCTAGGGAGGTGTTTAGGGCACGTTTGACCGGCAGGAGGCCACGGGGAAGACCCAGGACACGTTGGGAAGACTATGTCTCCCGGCTGGCCTGGGAACGCCTCGGGATCCCCCGGGAAGAGCTGGACGAAGTGGCTGGGGAGAGGGAAGTCTGGGCTTCTCTGCTTAGGCTGCTGCCCCCGCGACCCGACCTCGGATAAGCGGAAGAAGATAGATGGATGGAAGGATGGATGGATGTCAACTACAGAGTCAGTAGAATAATGTGTGAGTGACAGGAAGAAAAGCTCAGAATGTACTTTGTAATGTTGTGATACAAAAAAAAGAAATATTCAACTACAGTATTAGTAGAATGATATTTAGAATGTACTTTGTAATGTTGTGATACAAATAAAAAACTTATATTATTAAATAAAACCTGATGCAATTGTTGATGACTAAGTGCTGATATCAACCAAACCCTCCTCATCCCACCCCCCGGATTGTAAATATTGTACAAAATGTAAATAATTCAATGTATATACTCTGATGATTAACTCTAAATAAACGGACCTGACTCATTTTGTAAATATTATCCGTCATAGGGACAAGCGGTAGAAATGGATGGATAGTTAAACACAGTATCTAATATTTGTGATGTGAAGCTGTTATCTATCGCCCCCTAGTGACGACATTGGGTGAAAACAACGTGAAGAGGATGCAATAGCCATTTGTAAACGCTAGAGGGCAACACAATCTTAGTCTTTGTGACGCGCACCTCCTGGTTATCAAAGAGCATTTTTTTTTTCCTTTTTATTGTGTCACTTTACTTTTGGCTTTTTACTGTAACGTACGAACGAACATTTTAAGTTCCACGTACTTATTTTGTTTTTACGCCGCGTCACATGTCGTCGTGTGCTGTCCGGGATCTTTGTTTTGGAAAGTCTCCAACCGGAAGTGTGTGCTCTTATTGAGACAGTCTTGGCCGCTCGTCACACGCCAGGCAGTCAGGCGGGGAGCTGCGCTGTCAAGAGGGTGGACGCCGAGCTGGTGAGCGACGCCGCTATTTCACAAACGTTTCGCTTCTTCTCTCTTTACACTTTTTCGCTTGCGACCGGCTGACTTTTGTCGTCTCTCTGCTTTGTTGTGTGTTCGAAAAAAGCCATTTGCTCGGTGCCTTTTATGGATTTTTTAGTCGTGTCGCAGCGAAAGCTAGCAAAGCAGCTAATGCTAGCAAGCTACCGAGATGAAACAACCGTGCGCCTATTATCGGACGCACCCTTAGTCACGTCCGCTATTAATCCTCCAAATGGACACTTGGATGTCTCCAGGACACATTGTTGCATAAATAAACATAATTTCATCTCCTGGTGAAGCCACCACCTTGGCTACAAAGAGGGTGGAGCGACTCCTGTGTTGTTTCTATTACGGAAGACATTAAAGCCTGCTTTAGCTTATCACCATTGCCTTGACAACGAATGCATGGCGGAGGAGGTTAAGAGTGTGTAATTAATCCCAAAAAAATGCCATGCTTTGCTGTGTAATTACGCAGCTACAGGTCTGTCCGATAATAGACCCTGTTGCCCCTTACAAAGAGTACAAGTTAAGTTGAGATAGTACCCTGGCTGTATTGTGTATGTTCGTATCTGAGGTCGGGAGCGAGCGAAAGCTATTTTTCAGACCACCCGGCTTCCACGGATATTTAGCTTTTTGGGGGAAAAATATCTCTTATGTTTTGTTTCTCGTGGATGACTCCTTGTTTAGCTGCAACGACACGCCAAACACGTCACTTGTACAAATGATTGCTGCGACAAGGTGCTCGCAACATGTCATCTTTGGCGAGTATCGATGAAACCGGCCCCGGAGAGTGGGGATTCCGCGGCGACTTCCTGCCAAATAGTGATCAAACCCAGTAGTCAGTGCACACTATACCACTTTAAACAGTGTTTCACCAGGTGAGGCAGAGATACCTTTGGAGTTTTTTTAACTTGAATTCATATGTGCATTGTTGATTTAGGTTGCACGTTACAATAATAGGTAAATATAGTAAAAGTATGTGGGCTTTGTACCGAGGATGTCGTTGTGGCTTGTGCAGCCCTTAGAGACACTTGTGATTTAGGGCTATATAAATAAAGATTGATTGATTGATTGAAAAAGAAGGGAGTAATTAGCTTTCATAAAAACGTTATCATAATGACATTATGATATGATAAATGGCGCCTATGCTCCCAACATGTCATCTTTGGCGAGTAGTATCGATGATACCAGCCTCGGAGAGTGGGGGTTCCGTGACGACTTCCTGCCAAATAGTGATCAAAACGAATAGTCAGTGCACACTATAGCGCTTTAAACAGTGACTCACCAGGTGAGGCATAGATACTTTATTTTATTATTATTTTTATTAACTTAAATTCATATGTGCATTGTTGATTTAGGTTGCACATTAGAATAACGGGAACAAGAAGGGAGTAATTAGCTTTCATAAAAACGTTATCATAATGATATTATGAATGGCGCCTATGCTCCCAACATGTCATCTTTGGCAAGTAGTATCGATGAAACCAGCCCCGGAAAGTGGGGAATCCGTGAAGACTTCCTGCCAAATAGTGATCAAAACGAGTAGTCAGTGCACACTATACGCTTTAAACAGTGCCGTGTGGTGAACTAAACACTTGGTGTTTATGTACATTTCTAAGGACAAGGTGATTTTAATTCCAACACACTCAAGATGATCTACTGGGAGGGTTATTTGTTCACTTTTAATGTTTTCCCTTATGTAAATCATAACTCCTCCCCCTCTCCCACTTCATCTGTCTTTTCTGTAAATCTTGTACCCCGGGACATTAATTAGAGCAAAAGGTGTTGTAGGGTTTAACCATGTCTCCGATAGACAAAGGTAATCCAGATTAGAGTCTGACAGTAACTGCTGGATTTGTTCAGTCTTTTGGACAACACTTCTAATATGAAGGTGACCCCCAAATATTCCTTTGGGCTTTGCATTTTGGTCCCATAATATTTGTGCATGGTTTACAGTTTGAAACATCTTTTTAGCTCATTATTTGGAAGCAGCTGTGTTATTTGGAATTTTAGCTCTATGCTGTTTACGGGGTCCAGTATTACCAGCATTACTTGATTCAGTCTTACTCACGACTGTGCTGGTATCGACCAAATGCCTAGGCTTGCATCCCAGGTCTGGTAGATGAGCACAGATGTCATCGATTTGTTGTTGCGAGCGTGCTCCACGTGCACCACCCTGCCCGGGCCACGGCGCAAACCCCCGAGTAGTATCGATGAAACCAGCCTCGGAGAGTGCGGATTCCGCGACGACTTCCTGCCATATAGTGATCAAAACGAGTAGTCATTGCACACTATAGCGCTTTAAACACTGACGTGCGGTGAACTAAACACCAGGTGAGGAATAGATACTTTTGGAGGTTTTTTTCTTCTTCTTTTTTTTTTTTTTACTTAAATTCATATGTGCAGCATTTATCATGGTTGATTTAGGTTGCACATTAGAATAACAGGAAAAAGAAGGGAGTAATTAGCTTTCATAAAAACGTTGTCATAATGATATTATGATATGATAAATGGCGCCTATGCTCCCAACATGTCATCTTTGGCGAGTAGTATCGATGAAATCGGCCTCGGAGAGTGGGGATTCCGCGACGACTTCCTGCCAAATAGTGATCAAAACGAGTAGTCAGTGCACACTATAGCGCTTTAAACAGTGACGTGTGGTGAACTATACACCAGGTGAGGCATAGATACTTCTGGAGGATTTTTATTCTTTTTTTTTAACTTAAAATTCATATGTGCAGCTCTAATCATGGTTGATTTAGGTTGCACATTAGAATAACTGAAAAATGAAGGGAGTAATTAACTTTAATAAAAACGTTATCATAATGATATTATGATATGATAAATGGCGCCTATGCTCCCAACATGTCATCTTTGGCGAGTATCGATGGAACCAGCCTCGGAGAGTGGGGATTCCGCGACGACTTCCTGCCAAATAGTGATCAAAACGAGCAGTCAGTGCACACTATAGCGCTTTAAACAGTGACTGCGGTGAACTAAACACCAGGTGAGGCATAGATACTTTTGGAGGTTTTTTTTTAGTTTTTTTACTTAAATTCATATGTGCATTGTTGATTTAGGTTGCACATTACAATAACAGGAAAAAGAACGGAGTAATTAACTTTCATAAAAACGTTATCATAATGACATTATGATATGATAAATGGCGCCTATGCTCCCAACATGTCATCTTTGGCAAGTAGTATCGATGAAACCAGCCTCGGAGAGTGGGGATTCCGTGAAGACTTCCTGCCAAATAGTGATCAAAACGAGCAGTCAGTGCACACTATAGCGCTTTAAACAGTGACGTGCGTTTAACTATACACCAGGTGAGGCATAGATACTTTTGGAGGTTTTTCTTCTTTTTTTTTTTTTATACTTAAATTCATATATGCAGCTTTAATCATTGTTGATTTAGGTTGCACATTAGAATAACTGGGAAAAAGAAGGGAGTAATTTGCTTTCATAAAGTTAAAGTTATCATAATGATATGATATGATAAATGGCACTTATGCTCCCAACATGTCATCTTTGGTGAGTATCGATGAAACGGGCCTCGTTCGGAGAGTGGGGATTCCGCGGCGACTTCCTGCCAAATAATGATCAAAACCAGTAGTCAGTGCACACTATAGCGCTTTAAACAGTGACTCATCAGGTGAGGCATAGATACTTTAGTTTTTTTTCTGTTTTTTTTTTTTTTACTTAAATTCATATGTGCATTGTTGATTTAAGTTGCACTTTAGAATAACAGGAAAAAGAAGGGAGTAATTAGCTTTCATAAAAGTGTTATCATAATGACATTATGATATGATAAATGCCGCAACATGTCATCTTTGGCGAGTAGTATCGATGAAATCAGCCTCGGAGAGTGGGGATTCCGCGACGACTTCCTGCCAAATAGTGGTCAAAACGATCAGTCAGTGCACACCATGGCGCTTTTAACAGTGACGTGCGGTGAACTAAACACCAGGTGAGGCATAGATACTTCTGGAGGATTTAACTTACATTTATATGTGCAGCTCTAATCATGGTTGATTTAGGTTGCACATTAGAATAACAGGAAAAAGAAGGGAGTAATTCGCTTTCAAAAAACTTTATCATAAAGATATTATGATATGATAAATTGGTCCTAAAAGTATTTGATAAAGTTGGTATTAAACACTTTTTGGTCCCTTTTTGCTTTTAACAAAATAAATCAAGTATTGTGAGTGTATCTTACCTTTCTGTATTTTTATCTGAAGCAGTAATAGCTATCCTCCATGAAAACATACTTTGTATGATCATTGTCTTAAAGTCCAGTTTAGATAAGTATTTAATCTTGGATACAGTATATAATCCTCCATATTGGCAGACACATTCATTTAATTCAATTTCATTCCAAGCAATAAAACAATATTTTTGCATCTGACAAAAAACACCCACAAATGCTGGCTTACTCTAATAAAAATGCCATGTTTGATATAAATAGTTTAAAAAAAAAAAAAGGCTGGCTTCCGCTGGAGAGAAAGGTGTCTGCTAGCTTCCGCAATTTTGACAATGAAAATGATCAAAATATACATGAACCACACTAAAAGTCACATAGAAAGCATAGACCAAAAGAGAAATATTCAAACTTATTTTATTACTATGTCTTTGAACATCTCATGGTTAAGCCAGTTTGCATGTTCTCTCCGTGACTGCGTGGGTTCCCTCCGGTTACTCCGGCTTCCTCCCGCCTCCAAAGACATGCACCTGGGGATAGGTTGATTGGCAACACTAAATTGGCCCTAGTGTGTGAATGTGTGTGAATGTTGTCTCTATCTGTGTTGGCCCTGTGATGAGGTGGCGACTTGTCCAGGGTGTACTCCGCCTTCAGCCCGAATGCAGCTGAGGTAGGCTCCAGCGACCCCAAATAGGGACAAGCGGTAGGAAATGGATGGATGGTTAAGCCACCTGGTGGCAAGGTGAGGCACTGCCTCACTTGCCTCCCCTGACAGCACGTCACTGGTGGTGAGAAATAATTTGCCATCAATCCCACATGGGGGGGTCAACGTCTACGCTCCCAGCATGTCATCTTTGGCGAGTATCGATGGCACCAGCCTCGGAGAGTGGGGATTCTGCGACGACTTCCTGCCAAATAGTGGTCAAAACGAGTAGTCAGTGCACATTATAGCGCTTTTATTTACCAGATAAGACCTCAATAGTTGCATATATGACTCACGTTATGTTTGTAAAGCATTTATAAAAATGACCTCATGTAAACCCCCGTGGGGCCACCTCGCTGTATAGAAGACACTTGAAGATGAAATATGACATGTGGAATGCGCTTCCTGTTTTGGTCGTTTTACTAGACTGAGAAAGTTGCTCCCTCACAGGCGTTTGCTTTGTAAAGCCTGCATCTAATTATAGGATGACCCTGAATATAAGACAACCCTTCCTTTTCCAGAAAGCTGCTCCCTCACGCGGATTTCGGAATATAAAGACAGTTGCTCCATTGACACCAATACATAACAGCACCCCCAAATGTAAGATGACCCCTCTTTTTCAAGACCTGACAAAAAGTGAGTGAAGCTGCTCACTCGTGTTATTTTCTCAACCTAAAGACACTGTCATGTATAAAATGGACCTGAATACATATCTCCCAAACATAAGGCGATCACACTTTTTTCAAGACACAACAGAGTGTAGCTGCTCTCTCACATGTTTTCTTGCAATGTAAAGTAAGGCTGCAACTGAGGATTATTTTAATAGTCGACTAGTGAGCGATCGTTTTTCGATTAGTCGACTTGTCAAACGATTATTGCTGATCTACTGTACACGTTTGAATTTCACGTTGATTTTAACACAGTTTCTAAACCTAATATAGTACATTCAATTGTAACATAAGAACCATAAATTACTGAGAAATTAGTAGTTTTACTCTCTTCGACAACGCATATTAAAATTATTCAACAGACTTAAAGTGCAAGATATCCTGTAAACATGACATCCGGTGCAAAACATATTTTTATCCAGTACTATATAGCTGTAGTTATATTATAAACACAAACATTCCTGATGGCCTATTAACTAAACTTTCGTTAAGCAACTCGTCAACATTAACAAATCTTTGTTGATTAATTTTTATTGTAAACTTTGTCGATTATGTCGACGAATCATTACAGTCCTAATGTAAAAACACATTTTACTGCATTTCTATATTCTGTTTTAGACACCTTCTTATATAAGACCCCACTTTTTCAAGACCCAATAGTGTGTACATTTTTTTGCAAGTTTAAATGCACGTTTTTTTCCTCAATTCAACATTAAAAAAAATCCGCAAGTAATAGTTTAACATTCACAACTGTCAGGCCAGCGTAAAAACAAAATTACTCACTATCAATAACAATACGTAAATACGATGAAATAGTCTTGCATCTTAAAGTGACTTGCCACACAAGTAGGGATGGGTACCGTTCACATTTGAACCAATACGCTACCAATTCCGGGTACCTGAGGAATTGATACCAATACCCAAACGGTACCAATTTTCGGGATTTTGGTAATAATAAATATTGTTTTTAACAATTAATTAAATGTATTTTTTTATTGCCACATGAAAATTAGCTGATTACTGTTCTCCAGTTACTATTATCATAGTATAAAGTATGACATTAAGTTGCAATTACAGTTGCAAGTCCAAGACCTTGGATAACAATATATATTAGCAACGTATATTAGCATGTATATTACCAATGTATATTAGCATCAAGCGAGCGCATTTTCTGAAAAGTGGAGCTTTATTTTACTTGCGTTGGCGTGTTTTTGAGTCAATTTCTTTGTTTGCATTAAAAATAGTATCACCTAGAGCAGGGGTCACCAACCTTTTTGAAACCAAGAGCTACTTCTTGGGTACTGATTAATGCGAAGGGGTACCAGTTTGAGACACACTTAAATAAATTGCCAGAAATAGCCAATTTGCTCAATTTACCTTTAACTCTGTTATTATTAATAATTAATGATATTTATCTTTGTGGAAACACTGATCATCTTAATGGTTTCGCACAATAAATGTATATAGAAACAGATAAATATCAATATGCAACACTTTATTTTTATATTTTCTCTTAAGAGCACATTTTTCAGATTGAACATTTTCAAATGATCACTTCTAAGACAGTCTTGTGAAATCACAATATCCCATTTTAACTAGCTAGCCACTAACATTTTTTAACAAATCATGAATTACTTTGCACCATGTTTGTACAAATAATAACTCATGTAAAATACAAAAGTCAACTCTCAAATTTTTAAATAAATCATGTCTTTGAACTGGACACCAAATCTGTTATCTGTTTCTTTGTCAGTTAGTGAAGACCAAGTCTTTAAAATATTTTCTTGGATTTTCAAATTCTATTTGAGTTTTGTCTCTCTTAGAATTAAAAATGTCGAGCAAAGCGAGACCAGCTTGCTAGTAAATAAATAAAATTTAAAAAATAGAGGCATCTCACTGGTAAGTGCTGCTATTTGAGCTATTTTTAGAACAGGCCAGCGGGCTACTCATCTGGTCCTTACGGGCTACCTGGTGCCCGCGGGCACGGCGTTGGTGACCCCTGACCTAGAGGTAGTTTGACTGAGTCCGCTCTCAGTGCTGTTAGAGCAATCACCAAGTCCCGAAGTGCGAGTCTGCAATTAGGCGTGATGTCACTCACAACCCAGGAACACTGTTCGATTTCGCTTGAATCGGTGCCCGGTAGGACAGGCAGTATTTGGTCTGTGCCAAAAAAGTACCAGATTTGGTACCCATCCCTACACACAAGCGTGAAAAGAAGCTGACCAATGTAAAAACAGCACAAGTTGACTTGGAACAATGATGATTTATTGTCACATAACTTATTCATAACAATTATCAGCTATTGTTTGATTGAGTATAGTGTGCTGCATCTGGTAACTAGCCTGAAGCATGACAATGATGCGGGCTGAAAATGTTACCGGTTTTTAGATTTGTGTGTCAGAATATGTAAAAATACTGACTTTGTTGCTCAGCCTGTGTAGTGTAGTATGTTCGTGTTGATGAATGTAGCTTTAAATAGCAAGTGTACATGCTTTTTGTCACTCTGAAACACAGACTCTGTCTCGCCAGGTGTTTAAAAAAGCTAATAACTATTCAGATTTGGAGATTTTATTGAAAATCACTGATGGAGTTGTTAGGTTTTTAATGCGGATTTAGCCGACTGCGGCTTTCATTAAAACTTGTCGACATCTGCCACAGCTGCGTCAGTATGGCAATACGTGCTTTGCTCGGCAAAATTCCTTTTCTCTGGTTAAACTCATTCTCTCCCGAATGGGCTGATTCAGCGCTGTGTCTGAATGTCCGCTCGCAGTCTGCGGACCAGACCACAGGTTATCCACGTGATCTGACCTGCCCAGACCACTCAGCCAGGTGCAGGTCGGACCGTAGTCACGGTCCCCTCAGGTGCAGGAGAGGCCGCTGCTGTACTTGCCCTATGTTTCGTGCCTTCGAGCCTTTCTCTAAATGCACTCTGTCATTATTCACGGGCGCGTCACAGCAACATCTCTTGATAGGAGAGGCTGGCTGGGGGAGGGCCACGTCGCCTCGGGGGCCACGATATTATTAGAGACAAGGAATTCCAGCATTTGCAGTCCCTGATCTCAACTTACTTACAGTCCATTTGAGACCCCTCGAATATTCTCACTAATGTCATTTATGAATAAATGGAGTCTTAACTCTTGAGACCTGCTGTCACTTAAAGTCCTCTAAATTCATTGAGGTATTATTATTATTTGTGCAATACTTTTTATGATGCGTTACACATAAACCTGAATTCATCAATACTGGTAAGGATGCCAAAAAATATCATTGTCAAATTTACGACTAAATTCTTACATGACATCGTCACCAAGTTTACTACTTTATTGTTTTAAGTAGACCTGCAGCTATCAAATATTTTAGTAATCGAGTATTATTTCGAATATCCCGATCGATTAATCGAGTACTCGGAAAAATAATTTTAATTTGTAATTTTTTTGTCCTGTCCAGCTTCTCAGGCAAATCATATTGTCGATGTAGATTTTAACGGTGCCTCGAGGCAGCGAAAGTTCCTCGAATATATTTTGTAATCGAATTACTCAAGTAATCGTTTCAGCTCTAGTTTTAAGATTACAGTATGTTTGTTTGCTCTATTCCAGGGGTGCCCCAAACCTTTTTCCTCCAAGTGTCAAACTGAAAATGTGCCAATGGACAAACACAGCGATTTGTTTTTTAACCTAAAAAACACTACGAATGAGGAGTTTAGCCCCAGACTGCTATATATGAATACAAGGTAATAGAGATTGTCAGGTTCGATATATGGCAACTAGTTAACATGTTGCCAGAATTTTGCCATCAAATTTCTTTACACCAAATTACTGGGAGTTGAAAAATATGTAAATAGGAAAACAGTACCACTGTTATTTTTAAAATTAAAACTTTGTGACTGAGCTGCCAGTTATTTTTTCAGTAAAATCTACTGTCATGTTTTTTTGTTTTTTTTTACTGTGCATTCCTTGGGGTATCCGCGGGGTCTTCAATGTAAGGCTTTAAAATGTCTAAAATTCTCCTAAAATCTCATAAAAGGTCTTAAACACAGTTTTGAAAGGTCTTAAAAATCTATTAACGTTACTTTTATTTAAACCATGCATAAACTTCCGTCTTGGTTTTAAATGTCTCGACTTTTGAGGACACAATAACGTAACTACAAATCAGATCTTAAGTAGGCTACCTGTGCTGCCCGGGCAGAATTTGTGGCGGACTACCAGCGTGTTGTTAAAGCTTAGCATAGCAGCAGAGAAAACTTAACAAACCACGATCCATTTAATGCACGCTTGAAGCCGGTGAAAGGAAACGTATAAAGTCTTAATGACCCGGATGTGGAGCCATCGAGGAGGGAAGCGTTTGTAAACATTGCGGTGAAAGTGAATGGAATAATATTGTAAAAGTCAAAAATCCGTCATAAATAAGTGTCAAAAGATGCTAAAACGCCAAAAACACTTGCACAACCCCCCCCCCCCCCCCCCCTCCCCCCGAAAGAAGTGGTATATGGGTAAAGCGGTACCAATTGCAGAAGGAGATTAATATGAGATCTTTACTAGTGAAATCATACTATTACGTACAGTAAGCACACACACTTTTCTCTGTGGGATTTGTGTACTCAAAGCAGTAAAACTATAAAAAAAACATAATTCTCTGATATTATTTCTATCATTTATTCCAATCATTTCAGGTCAACTTCTGAGGCCTAATCTTTTCTCCAAGTTTATTCAGCAACTGACATTAAAAGCTATAAAGGTTGTCTGTTTAGTGTAGATTTGTACATTTCATATTGTCATGCTTGAATAAAAACTAGTTTATTAGTAATATGTTTTAAACAAAAGTCACAAAAAGTTAAAAATGTATTCATACATACCAGATACAAAATGACCTGAGCCAATTTGAATGTTATCCACATTATTCACATTTTGTTTGAGGCTTGCAATAATTACCATTTTTCTTTTTAGACAATCGCTCTGTCTGCATTCTGTTTTTCACAACTTTGTGCAGATAAAGTAGTAGTACTGTGTAGATGATTTTATCCGGTTGCTTAATTCTGACAGCCGCAAAAACACTGCAAAAGTTAACCATTTAGCTTTAGCAGAGAAACTAACAGTCCCTTTCACAGACAATATATTATTGTGCTTTCCTCTACCATTGCTGACGTTCTGGTTGTTGTTACCTAAAACGCACGTCACCTTTTGCTAAAAAAACAGTTCTAAGGCAAATCAGAAAAATGACTCTTATGTTTGCTAATATTATTTTCAATCAGTTTACAATAGAGAGGCTTCTGGTGTATTTAGTTAGTTTAGCCATTTTGTTCTCCAATGTGAAAGAGCAGTGAATTCATTCATTTTCTTAGAATTCATTCTGGCCCTCTGATTATCCTTTATGTCTTTGTACTTTTTGTCCGTATGGATGTAAAATGGTCTTAAATTATATTCATTATGGTCTTAAAAAATGTCTTAAAGGTTGACTTGTTGAAACCTGCAGAGACCCTGATTACTGTAGAAGGAAAAACCGTACCACTGTGAATTTTGCAGTAAAACACTCAGCATCAAGGGTTGGAATTGGGGGTTAAATCACCAAAAATGATTCCCGGGCGCAGCCACCGCTGCTGCCCACTGCTCCCCTCACCTCCCAGGGGGTGATCAAGGGTGATGGGGCAAATGCAGAGAATAATTTCGCTACACCTAGTGTGTGTGTGACAATCATTGGTACTTTAACTTAACTTTAATAAGTGAAGCCTTGCGGACATGTCAACATTGATTATGGAATTTGAAAGAGGTCAGTATGCTATTTTTAAACTACCGGTATTATGTATCATTTTATATAGTATATTATTTTATTATATATATTATACTATTATTTATCTTCTTTTTTTTTTTCTAGCAGTACCACAATTTAATTTTTGTAACATTAGTAAGTACTTTTTCTATTATTATCCCGACTTATCACACTTTTTTTCTATGTATGATGTCTTTCTCGTCAAATTATGCTGTTTTTCTGTCAGAATGGTTACTCTTTTGATTGTAAAGTTTTTTGGATGTTATTCTTGTAATTAAATACTGTAATATTGTATAATATACTGTAATATTGTACATGGTAATTGGGATTTGTTATTTATTGTATATTTTATATAAAAATATAATAATATAATGTATCATTATATATTATATACTGTATAAATCATATGAATAATATAATATATCATTCTATATTATATACTGTATATATAATATATAAATATTACATATGTTATTTTATAGTGTCAGTGTGTGAATGTGTGTGTGAATGGGTAAATGTGGAAGTAGTGTCAAAGCGCTTTGAGTACCTTGAAGGTAGAAAAGCGCTATACAAGTACAACCCAAAAAAATACTTTATACCTTTTGTTTTCGCCCTCTTTTTGTGCACTTGTGTGCATTATCCTTTCCATCCTTATGCTTTCCATCCTTTGTAACTGAGCTACTGTGTGGAAAAAGTTCCCTTGTGGATCAATAAAGTTTGTCTCAGTCTAAATTACTTTATTGACCTGAATATAAGGTGACCTCGAATACAAGATGACCCCTCCTTTCAAAGACCCGCTTTTTGGGAAAAATAATTTTAAGACAAAAAAAGAAACCAAAGTTATTTACCAGAATACAAAATTAAATAAAAAGGTGTGTTTCTATTGAATGTACAGTATGTGCGGCCCATTTTGTCCTCAACTTTGTTCTCCTCCTGCTGTAGAAGCTTCTGTGACACTGTCGTAAGGTTAACCCTTCTGATATAGTAACGTTATCTTTTTTTTATTGAAAACAGGAAGTTTTTTCCCCCAGGCATAAGTCAAAATTTGGGGTCAGATAGCAAACAACGGAACTCGAGCTGTGCTTGGAACTTTAAATCCACTGTTAGAGAGCACCATGACATGTTTTTGTGTCAGTCCATGCTTAATTTTTCCATCCCTTTTGTTTTGGTGGTGGTACCAGTTTATTATTGTGTTTTTCCAAGAAGGAATTCTTTCTTTTGTCCAAGCTGAAAGTGCAGGCTGGCTTGCTAGCACAACTCCCCAACTCCAGTGTTCACTTCGGCTTAGGGAAGCATTTTCATCCCCGCCGCCGCTCGCCCGCATACTTTCATGAATGGAACTGACGTCGCAGCTTTTCATCGGCGCTCACACTTGTTTAAACTGCACTGCTTGGACACACACTAGACACGCTCCATTGTGCGCCTCTATTCTAAAAGGATATCTGAGCTAATTCTGTTTGCTGACAGGCAGGTGCGCTTTGTGCAAAGGCTTCCACAGATCAGATCTGATGGGACTTTCATTTTGTTAGCAGTCATGCGGCCTTTGATAGGTCAAGTATTGCCCTGATTTCTCCCTCCGGTACTCTGGTATTACAGTGGTACCCTGCTTAGGCCTCTATCGATGAAGTTTTTTTTGCAGATGATTAAAAAAAAGCAAATTATAAAAATTAGTGGTGTGGCGATTGATCGGCCTCTGATTAGTATTGGTCGATTTTCGAGAAAAGCGCGTAATCAGGGATGGGTACCAATCTGGTACTTTTATGGCACCGACCGAATTCCACAGGTCCTATTGGGCATATTGATTCATGTAAAATCCAACGGTGCCATGTTACGTTACTAGGGTGGTGAGTGACGTCACGAACGGTTGCCGTAGACCTGGGTGATATATGGATTTTATCGATAAATTTAGAGTTTTTTGTTCCAGACGATTTAAAATAAAATAAAAGACTACAATTTTTAATAACGCTAGAAAAAGATGCTAGTGTTGTTGCTGGTCTGTTTTTTAAAAAGAAAATGTCACTAAAAGTCTCTAGACCAGGGGTAGAGAACCTATGGCTCGCGAGCCAGATGTGGCTTTTTTGATGACTGCATCTGGCTCTCAGATAAATCTTAGCTGACATTGCTTAATACGATAAGTAATGAATAATTCCGCTGGAAATCACAGTGTTAAAAATAACGTTCAAAATATAAAACATTCTCATGCATTTTAATCCATCTATCCGTTTTCTACCGCACCTATTCAAGGTTGCGGGTGACTCAGCCAATCTCAGCTGTCTTTGGGGTACAGGAGGGTCGCATTAATGGTAAGAAGTATTTTATTTATTATTGGTTAGCTTCAGAATAACAATATTAAAAATAATAAGAGCCTTACTATACTCTTAAAAATGTTGGTCTTACTTAAAAATGCACGCATTTAGTTGTATTCAGTGTTAAAAAATATTATATGGCTCTCACGGAAATATTTAAAATATTTGGCTTTCCTGGCTCTCTTTGCCAAAAAAGTTTACCGACCCCTGCTCTAGACACTTGGAAAATTCTCAACAAAGTACATTGTACAATAAGCAGTCATTGAAAATAGAGCAAAATGATATAATATACAAATATAAGTTATTACTAATAAATAAAACAGATCTGTTTAAATGTATGTACTGTGTACATTTTTGAGCCTTTCCAAAGAAAATCCTATCATAGCAAGTTATGCAAATATGAACACACCCAACCACGCCCACAGGTATCTTGGCAATTGAGGGGAAACCCTGCAAGGTATGTATGATGATACCATGTATGATGAGAAAGAAGCACAGTGGAGAACGATCACTTAAGCAGTCGCAGTTCGCACTTCATTTATCTCAATGTTGGAGATTATTATTTATTTGCATGCAGTGTACAATGCTACATTTTTGTTAACAGAAGTATTTGACTCAATACAGAAGTACTGCTTCCCAGAGGAAGCTCTTAATTTAGTTATTTGAAAATTATTCCATAAAAGCACAGTTCATATCTGGTCTAAATAGAACAACATTATTCAGATTAGAATTTTTCTAAGAGTCGGATGCAGCATATGCAGTATCATTTTAACTACTAGTGTTCGATCAAATAAAATAAACTTGTTTTTGAATTATGTATGTAATTAGTTGTCATTGGCTTATTTGAAAGGTACAGAAAAAAACGTTAATCAATTAGAAAATAAATATAAAGTCAGATTTTATTTTTAGGCCATATCGCACAGGCCTAGGTTTCCGGCACTTTGGCAGAAGCACTGAGAGTGGACTTAGCCAAACTACCTCGAGGTAATTTTACAATGCCAGCAAAGAAATTGACTCAAAAGTAAGTAACTTTTCCAAAAATGTGCGAGCTTGTTGCTAATATGCATTGGCTTTGCTATTGACATGGTAATGATTAGCATTTGCAATTTTTACATAGCAATTTCAACACCTCTAAATTTGTTAATGAAACCTACAACTAAAATGCATGTTACAATCAAACAGCTGGTGAATGTTAAATACAATACTTGCAGTACTAACACTTTTTATGGTGCAACATAATAATTAAAAAAAACACCATAAAGTATATGCTACTGCCATTTAATGTCTTGGACTTATTGTCATACTTACAAATGAGACTCAGAAATGTGAAAAATAAACTGGACAACAGTTATAATTAGCTCATTCTTAATTGTTGCAATAAAAAATAGTCTTTATCAAAACACAATTAATTTGTATTAATACACACAAAAGTACCGAAAATTGGTCCGGCTGAGTACTGGTTATCGGTTCAACTGTGAACAGTACCCATCCCTGTAAGTGATTGTCATTGATGAGTAATACCTTTAAGTGCCGATCACAAAAGCCGATTCCCTCTGGCTGACACTATTTTTAGTCCCCCGGCTGACAATTGGCTAGCAGCTAATTATGTGTCTCCGCTCCCCTAAGTTAATTGCATTCACCTTCATTTCAGCAAATATTCTATCTAAAGTATCATTATCAAATAACATTATCACTGGAGGATGAGGCTAAACATGCTACACACCAAGAGGAAGCGAACAAACCAACAAACCCCCATTAAAAAGCATTTAAAAATGTCATTTGCAATCGTAAGAAAATGACATCATGTGGGATTCATGTATATCTAAACTTCCAGACCTTACGGCTTGGACTTTTTCTTCCCTGCATCCCTGATGCGTCAACACATATTGCAGTATGCAAACATTCTATACCAGCCAGCATGTTAATGTGGCGACCAAGGCGACGCTGACCTGCGTGGGGCCTCTCGTTGAAGTGGCCCGAGTGCTATTTTTATTGGAGCCATAAGCTACTTACACTGGCTGCTCTGACATTACAGGTTAGCCTAATATTATCCCTCCCTGGTCACTGTGGGGTATCGGCGTCTTGACTGATATGAGCTATTAGCGCTTAATCCAACTTGCTCGGCGCCGGCTGCCTTCATCACTTTGGCCGCACTGTACGATTGGATTTTACGGTAAAGTGCATAACAACCAGAACAGGATCAAAGGCTCACAGACAACTTCCAAACCTGCAGCCATTACCTCAGAGGAAATTCGATACTGACCACAGAAAGTCTATTGTTGTGCAAGTTAAGGGCCTTTATTTATACTCTCACTTGCACAAGTCATACAGCTGCATGGGTTTTTTCGGAGCGCTGGTATGTGGACACCCTGGCCAGCCTACAATACAGTCTTTGTGTTCTTGCCCAGCATAGCTCCTGTCGTACAGTTGCTCAATGCACTTGTCCCGACCATTGGATCTCTAATGACAGACATAACATTTTGCCGTAAACTCTTTTTTTTTACCTGCATGCATCAAAACATTGTACTTTTTTTTTTGTACACATTTCAAACTAGTACAGTACCCTAACGGCATTAAAACAGCTGTTTTTAGCAGCTTTGAAGGCTACAACGATGACCCCCATTAGCCGCATTTAAAGACGTGATTGTGAACGATAGGCAAAATTCCAAAAAAGTGCAGTTCCCCTTTAATATCTACATAAGTGCTTCCAATTTTTAGTGATGTCTCGATGTAGCTGGACTGCAAAACCCAGCAAATAGGCATCCTAAACTGTGTGCAAGCTCACACCAAAATACATGAAGTTGATTTGATGATTTGCATTGTTCACCACGAATATCCAACATTTATATGTCAGAAAATAGGACATTTATAAAAAAAAAACCTTTAAAGGGGAACTGCACTTTTTGGGGGGGAATTTTCCTATCGATAATCTTTATATGAGACAAGAACACATTTTTTCCTTTTTTATGCATTCGAACTAACAAAGGAGGTGATGCAATTGGCTCTACTCTGCCTATAAAGCGCTCTACTAAACATCCAAAAACCTCCGACGTTTTATATATAATGTAGTAACGGGCATATTCATAATGACATGTCATATTTACATGTTTTGGTCATTTTAAGCATACTGCAAATTATTACTGTATTTTCCGGACTATATATATATAAGCCGCACTCACTCAATTTCAGAAAAAATGTATCCCTCCACCATATATTAGCCGCACCAGACTATAAGCCGCAGATGTATTCATTGTGAAATTAGTAACTGTGTTTAGACAGAAATATATTATACATTTACATACCATAATTGTTTCCAAACGGTGCCTGTAACACGGCAGTAAAACGGCTGATCAAACAAAACCGTATTCATTGTCATGGACCCACTCGCTGCGGAAACTAGGTCTTCAATCAGCTAAACCCAATAACTCCACAGTGACATTTTGGTGAATCTACTGAGGGATCTGTGCAACTGGAACATTACAAACAGAATGCCATTGTAAGGTAGTATTACTAATGCAGACACTCGTAAACGTGTTTGCATATTAGCTAATGCTAATGACCCTAGCTTCGTTACACTACAATAGCACGTAAAAATATGCATAACAACACACCTACAGACATGACACATGGAAAGGTTTAGTAAGTGAGAATTGTTTTAGTAATACTGTCAAACTTACAAACGTTGCTTGGAGTGATAAATGAAGGAACAATACGAGTAGAAACGCTATGGACTATGAGAAGACAGAACGGCACGTCTACTTCCGGTTCATATCTTAAAACCGCAGGAAACATTCACCCAGCTCCACCTGCAGTAAGCAAACTCATCCAAAAGATATAGTATTATAACATTTGTAATACCAATATCGCTAAAACTTAGTTTATATGCAGGACAAAAGATGTAAATGGAGCATTGTTAGCGTTTTTTGGATTGGAGTGCTTTTTGGGCGCAGTAGCTGCATTGTTAGCCACCTCGTACTTGCCAAATATTTAAAATTAAAATGCATAATGCATAAAAAAAGAAAAACGCTTGTGCTTGTCTTAAATAGGGATAGTGAGTGATAGGCAAAATGAAAAAAAAAAGTTGCAGTCCCCCTTTAAATACTGTATACGTTATTTTAAGACAGTTATTAATAAATTGGTTAGTGTTTTTCAACCTACCATTGTTCGGTTTACATAATCTCAACTCTTTTCTAACATCAGAATCAGAAATACTTGATTTATCCCCAAGGGGAAATTACAATTTTCAGCACAATCCCATTCAAGAACAGACAAACATTACAGGGAGACAGAACAGGATCGCTGACGGGTCTGCCAACTTACGGCGCCCGCCCCTTACAAAAAAGGTGAGATACAGGTAAACAATGAGGGGGTGAGAAAAAAAAAACGGTCTAAGCCTGGGCTCCAGAATGAGGCCAAGGGAAAAAAACAACTCATAGCCATAGCACACATTCCTCTTACATGTGTGTAAGAGGGAAACATCCAACATCAAAGAACACAAAGGACATTAAAAGAGCAGAGCTGATGTAACCAGCCACTTCTACATACAGCTATGACTAAAAAGTAAAAGAAACCTATACACTGTGGTGGCCTCTGCGGTGTTCCACGCCATCGTCTGCTGGGGTGGAGAGAGCATGGCCAGAGACAGGAGCAGACCCAACAAAGCAACCACTCTCGGCCGCCCACTAACTTGGCCAGTGTCCAGTCCACATTACTAAATACTAAACGTACGTGTCATTTGTTTTAATATTGTTTTGGAAGTGACAAAGTTGTATCAGCACACCGCAAGTTATTATACTGTTGAAATGGTCATGTAGTGATGATGCAGGGTTTTCAATGGACTGCTACCGTATGTCCGTTTTGTCTTGAGTCTCTTCAATGGACATTGACACGGAGAAACTTTTCAGTGTTGCTGCTTCTCCTGGCCTGCTTGCTCTTTTTATGTTCCTTTTCAACCAACATTAAGTGAGTGGTGGGTTCTGGGGAAATACATTCCTTTGCTTCATTGGCAACAGATGTAAGGGAGAACCCTGTCCCCCCACCCCTTCTAAGCTAAACCATCAGTAGCGTCTAAGATCAGTGCAGCATGGACCAGCATGCAGCTGCTTTTTTTTTTTTTGTATGCCCACAGAAGCCGAAATAGACTTCACGAGTGCGCTAATACGGGACTGTGGCGCTAGCGTCCCCGTGTCCAGCCTTTTCCTCGCTCGCGGTGGCAGACGGATACGAAGCTGTCAGCATGCGTAGCAGCTGCCACATCCGCCACTATAAAAACTACCTTTACCGCGATGTGACGGCCACAAAAATGGCGGCGCATCCAAAAGTAGCTGCTGGTGTAGCAATAGAAACTTAATTGCTGCACAGTCTATTAGGGCATCTGCGGGTGTGTGTGCATCTGCTCAGTGCTGGTTACCGAGCAACAATCCTACTAGTGCCAAGAAAAAAAGAGTGCACTCCTTAAAACATACATCCCAACTCCCAAGTATGAGTCACAGGTACACAATGGCATACTTGGCTTTACATTTCTGTCTCGGGCAATAGGCAGTTTTTGATTTAGGAAATTTAAACTCTTGTTCTGTTGAAGCACATCAGCTGGTACTTGCATGTACGTGCACATGGCGAGAGCTAACATTAGCCCCAAAGGGGTCCCCTGCTGTGGGCGGATGACTTTGGAGTCCTTGTTACTAAAGTGGATGCATCGTCACATGTGTTTTGTTTTGGTGCAATCTCCAATACAGTGGGGCCTGCTAGAGGACGGTGCTTGGTGCCAGCCGGCTCTATGACGTCTGCTCTCTCCTGGAATAACCACTTGTAGATATTTCTGGAGCCTCACTGCAGTTAGGACATTAAACGTGTGAAACCCAGATATATCGCATATAAAGATGGACATTGAGGGTATCAAACCAATTTTGAGGTGGAGTGACTAAGTTGTGAATCAAGTCCTGGGCTTTGGACTATTGGCAACAACATAACTTACATTTTTGTAGGTAGTTGACCCGACTGTATCTTGTGTGAAAGTTTTCAGATATTGAGTGATTAGCCTTAGGTAATGCCTCTCTCAAGCTAACACTACATAGAAGTATGTCAACCTGCAAGACAGAGAGGCCACCTGGCAGGTTCCCTGTGGCGCTAATCTCCTTTGAGATTTACAGTTTACGTGCTTATTAGTTGTGTCTAGGCTGCTCGGAAAGTTCACGTGGAACTAGGGCTGGGCGATATGGCCTTTTTTTAATATCTCAATATTTTTAGGCCATGTCACAATACACAATACATATCTCGATATTTTGCCTTAACCTTGAATTAACACTTGATGCATATAATCACAGCAGTATGATGATTCTATGTGTCTACATTAAAACATTCTTGTTCATACTGCATTAATATATGCTCATTTTAAACTTTCATACAGAGAGGGAAATCTCAACTAAGTCAATTTACCATAACTGTATTTATTAAACAGTTAAGCAGTGGCACAAACATTCGTGTCATTTCCAAAACAGAAAGTGTCAGACATTTCAAAACAATGTCAGTAAGATGACTTATCAAAACAACATTAAATTAAAGTGCACTTTTTGTACAGAACACCACTACAATAGTTTGAAACAAATAAAGTGCACCTTTGTGCATGATTTCACACAAGATATTTAAATAACTGTCAAATAAAAATGAGCTGCATAATAGGAAATCAAATAGTGTATGTCCTTCGCTATGTGGTAGGTTCCTGCGGATGTTATCTCCTTCTGTTGTTGACTATTTTTTTCATACGGTGTTGATGTGGAAATGGTTGCCTCAGCATTTTGTTGGTGTTGCACCGAACGGAGATGTTGACATGCAGAGTTTCAAGCACTCTTCATTCTTGAGCAGGTGACTTTTCAAATGATGCTACATGTTAGCAGTAATGCAACTTTTTGTAGCAACGCTTTTGCCCCACACTTGACAAATTACGGTTGTAATTTCGACATATTCCCACTTGAAGCCAAACCACCGCTAGACGATGGACCCCCTGAATCGATAAATCTGTCGATTATTACTTTGATTAATCGATTAATAATCTGATAAGAGACAAACTACATTTCTATCCTTTCCAGTATTTTATTGGGAAAAAAACAGCATACTGGCACCATACTTATTTTGATTATTGTTTCTCAGCTGTTTGTAAATGTTGCAGTTTATAAATAAAGGTTTATTAAAAAATAAAAAATAAAAGGTAGCCTCTGCGCGTGCTCATAGCATAGATCCAACGAATTGATGACTAAATTAATCGCCAACTATTTTTTTAATCGATTAGTTGTTGCAACCCTAATCACGATATAGTCATTTTCTATATCGCACAGAGACAAACCCGCGATATATCGAGTATATCGATATATATCGCCCAGCCCTACGTGGAACCGGGAATGGAATTAAAAAAAAATGCGGCAAAATGTTGAATTACAAGCTGGCGTGGTCCCCGTTTATGTAAAATCTTGTAATGTGTCCCTTAAGCCAGTTTATGAACACCAAATGTGAGAAAAATCTATCATCTCCCTCACTTGTCTGCTCTGTTTCTCTGACCCACTCCTCGCTAAATAAACCCACACACCAGCGAGGAAGGACATTCTGTAAAATCAAAAGCCGGCCTTGTTTTTTTCAAGCTAATACCGATTACTTCCTGCTTCTCAAGACTGGGAACTCGCTTCATTGGAGCGTTTTTTTTTAAATTATATAAGAGTTATTTTTTATGCTATCAAATGTATCTGTAAAACATCATAATTCCACACATTGGCCCGATAATTATATGCCCAATATTTATTGTGCATCCCTATCATAAATGGTTGTTTTCTTGTCCTGTATACTACTCCCTAATGTTATGTTATTTTATGTGATATATGGCATGTAAAAATAGCCACATAGGCCATTAGCATTAATGCTACAGACACTAAATGGCATGTTCCCACAAACTCACTTTTAAATGGTCTAAATTCCAGCATCAAGGCTATATTTTGGACAGCACACTTCCAATATACTATTGTGGTACCTCTGAGGCCCAGAGGTGAAAAATACTGTAATTTACTACAACCTTTTTCAAGTTTTGCTTGTTCCCTTCATGTAAGCGCACATTGTGCAGCTGTGAATTGCGTTTCTGTTTTGGGGAAGCGCACAGAGCATCACTTTTGTCCCTCCATGCTGAGGTCACCGGTTTCCCGCCGCCCTCTTTTTTTCCACTCGCACGGCGACAGACAAGGGTGGAAGCGCCACACACTGTTTGGGAAAGGAAGTGAGGTCCGAAGGTCAGCAGAATGTTGTCGGGATGCAGTGTGTAATGGAAGGCACGCAGCTCGCAGGGATGGCACTGTGTTCCCCACCACCCTGTGCAAGTTAGTCTACATCTCAAAACACAGACGCTTCCGGCGCGCTGCTGCCAGATAGCAAAGTCTGTTTTGCAGACTGATAGCGCCGCTGTGACGGAAACTGTTCATATAACAAAAATGTGTGATACCGTACGATTACTGTGATTCCAGCTATTCCACGACTTGTGGGAACGACAAACACATTTATAGTCCAGTACGGAAGACTAGCCATGTATGGCTTTTGTCTTTTTGAGTAAGACGATTGTGAGCACTGTTACAATGTGTCGCTCAGTGTCGTCCTGACAATGGCTCCTTGGAAAAAATTGTCATTTGCAGCTGCTCAACTTTGACACAGACTCACGCGGTCATCGTCTAGAAATGTGAAGCTTCAAGTCACAGCAGTTTTCTGCACAACTTAACTAATATTTTAATACAGAGTTCACCAGATGTAACGATAAACGGTATAATGATAAACCGCATTACCGCAATAAAACTTCCCAGGGTTAGTATTACCTTTCTAAATTAAAGCTATCGTGAAACTGTGATTAATAACACTTTTATAAACTCACGGCCCAGTGACACAGTTCATTTAGGAGAGAAGCAAGTTGGCACTAGCTAGCTTGGCTGCTTACATTAAAACAAGAGACATTAACGTCTTTCCCCATTGGAAAAACAACATTCCTCAATCTAAACCTATATAAACACATTACTGTCTGAGCAACTAACGCTGTGCTTTCGATAGATACTCGAGGAATATGACAACGGGAAGTACATTTGCGTGACGCCACAAAAAAACGGCCATTACGCGCAGGTTTTTCATTGTTATAAAAAAAACACAAACCTTTCCAAAATAAAAGAACAGAAAAATTACTGAAACACTCAAATGAAAATATGACTCTTAAATAGCTACGCCAATATTATTATATAACAGATTTAACTTATTCAATAAAAGTTAATTATAGGTATGTATGAGTACTTTTTTTTTATCATATTAAACAGTACCTTGATAATAATAACCGTGATCATTTGCGTGACAATAATCGTGAATTTAAATTTTCATTCCGTTACATACCTAGTATCATTGTAGTACCATTTTGGTCAACCGTTGGGAATAATATTAAATGGCTGATCTTAGCCAGTACCAGTTGACTAAATACGCCATGGCAACGTCTTTAACAGTTGAGAATACATGGCTAGACATGACATACAAAATAAACTCTCATGATTCCTCCACCATTTTATTAGGCTGTGGCTCAAGTCATTTTGTTTTCTATGCATCTCAAGAGCACATCAGAATTCACTTATGAATGCATTTTCTAAAAAAAAATTTTTAAAAAAAAAACACCGGTCTCTTTGCATTTGTTGAACAAACAGAATAGCTAGGCTGAAGGTGCACAATGAATATTGAATAGAAAAATATTGGGCAGGAATTATGACATCATACCGATAAACCCGATTACCTTTAAAACTAAATCAACACACTAATTAGGCAAGATTACTCTTACTGTGCTGTAGGTGGATTAGGGCAAGAAAATCAAGCACTTCTTTGTTCCTACCAATCATTGTAAACTCCTTCTCAGTTCACTGTAAACCAGTGCTTCCCAATTAGTAGTGCGGGGCCCCCTGGGGGTGCGCGGTGGGGTGGGTCTGAGAAGCAAGGGACTTCCAGTATTAGCGTCTTTTTTCATTCTTTGACAATACGAGGTTATGATGAATAAATACATATTGCCAGGTTCTCATTAGGATTTCAATTCAGGGGATGTTCGAACATTTTTTTTTTGGTCTCCCAGAGGGGGCGTGACAGAAAATAATTGAGAACCAATGACATACGTGAAAGACACTTTGTGCACAATCATTGATTCTGCGCTTAAGTTATTAGAGGTATTCTATAGTTGAGTTATTGAAGGTATATCAGGTTTTACATTCAAGTCTTTGTATTTACACAGAAATTCCCATCACCGAAAGGACCATGCATTACAAAAGGGGCATACCACAAAAAAAGTAAAAGCACTGCTGTAAACAAACATGGTGTTGATTGTGTGGGACTTTTTGGGTACTATTTGCACCAAATGTTCTGCAAACAATCCGCGAGAGGGAAAAAAATGATTGAGCTTCAAAGCATCAAGCCTTATAAGCCACCTGAAACGCCGGCAGCACTACAACTGTATTTTGACACACTGCATGCTAACATTTGCTTACGTTTGGATGTTGCACTCCACGGTCTGTTTTCTTGCTACTCTCAATCTCTCTGATAAAATGGGTCTCCTTTCCAATATAGAAACATGAAGAAGTCAATACTGGATCTTCTAAAGGAAGATCTGATGCCTGACTTTCACTGTTATGGTCCTCAAACGTAAACATATTTTCATGGACACCTTTTGTTTCACATTCATTTAGGATCATATGAGCTTCATGTTTTGATGCTGTTAAAGGCAGCTCAGTTTATGGCCGTGGCGTTGACGTGTTGATAACCTTCCCCTCTTCTTTGTCTCTGCCCTTTTCCTCTCTTAGGAAATGACCTAGAGGCCTTACAGATACATTTGTGCGCTTGCCACTTGTAATCTGCATCCGCAGAGAGCGGCGTCATTTGGAAGCACATTTCTTTCCGCGGCGAGTTCCACCTACCTCAGCCCGGCTCTCGGACGGGAAAAGCAGGAAGCCGGCAGTGGGAGGGGACACACGGAGCCGAGTTGGCCTTTTGAGAGGAGCATCTTGAGACGGACTGGATCCGTCTCTACCAGAGCCTGAGCCTCATCACCAGAATCAAGCATCTTTTTTTTTTTCCTTTTTTTTTTTTTTAACTTTTATAACCTTTTGCTCTTCATGCTGTTGACCAGTGTTTTGTTTTGCTCATTTTTGCTTTAAACCTGGGAAATTATTTTCTACTTTGATTAGTGAAGTGTGGTAGAGGTTTATATATGTACAAACACACGTTTATACTGTCGACTGTATGAAGAATGATCTTTTGCTCCATTCTGAAGGAAGGCTAATGCACTTTAAAGCTTGACTCTAGTACTGGTTTTAGCACTACTAGTTTGTTTGAGGCTGGAACAGGATCACGCTCCGCCTGACGGATTTGCAGCTGGGCTGCATGTAAGCACTTCACTTCGGCTCCCAAGCCTGCCTGGTTGCCCTCCGACCTCAGCCACTCCCGCTTTGGTCTCCATCTGACACACTGAGATGAGCCTCTGGCAGGCGAAATCCTTCAGCTGTCTTTTTACATGACCTGGACAGTTTCAGGACTGTGTTCAAAGTGATTTCAGCTGCAGTCGAGAGCACTTTGTGGGGAAGCCAAACAGAAACAGGATCTTCCGGTGCCGGTGCACCACCTATGTATTGTTGCAGTGCGCAGCAAAGTAAAATGGACTACAAGCGTCGCTTTTTGCTCGGCGGGTCCAAGCAGAAAGTACAACAGCACCAGCAGTACCAGATGCCTGAGTTGAGCCGCACCCTCAGCGCCTCCTTGGCCTCCTCTTGCTCGGCCTCTTCGCCCATGGGCATGCCCAGCGGCTGCCACCTGCCTCCCCCCTCATCCTCCTCCTCCTCCTCCGCCGCCACCACTGCGGTCGCAGACATCCAGCAAGGCATCTCCAAGTACCTGGACGCCCTCAATGTGTTCTGCCGGGCCAGCGCCTTCCTCACAGACCTGTTCAGCAGCGTGTTCAGGAACTCTCACTACTCCAAAGCAGCTATGCAACTGAAGGACGTGCAGGAACACGTCATGGAGGCGGCCAGCAGGCTGACGGCGGCCATCAAGCCGGAGATCGCCAAGATGCTCATGGAGCTGAGTGCGGGGGCCGCCAACTTCAAGGATCAGAATGACTTCAACCTGCAAGATGTTGAGGTACGTGCCCTCTGAAAATGAAGTTTTACTGCAGTCTATCCTTATACCGTTTATCGAATAAATTATTGTTATCCTGAGGACAACAATAATTTATTCACATTGGCTTTGATCTGTAATATATGGAATATATTTTTTTTTTAACTACTGAAAACTTAAGCTGTACAGGTGCCACATTTAATGTGCAGGCATTGTGCGTTTATGATAAAGTTGGGTGTCCTGGTCTGATCTTGATATCGGTCCGATATTAGCAGAAAAATTTGTCTCGGATTATATCAGCTTGAATCTAAAATCTCTGATGTAAGCGCTCTGATACAGGCGGTTCAGCGGCGTGTTTACTTGTGTAAAGTTCAACAGCCAGCTAACATATAAATGTCCTCCGATAAGCACCCAATGTTGGTATTTTATTGTATTTTAGTCAAGTTTTTTACAAAAGGTAAACATGGTAGGTTATAGGCTACAAGGAGCTAGCAGCTAAACACAAAATAGCTAGACATGCGGAATAAGTGTCCTTATAAAACACCACATTTGTCACTCTAAAGAAGTATCACATCGTTATAGTGGTAGTAACATCTTATGTATACACATACACAAAGTCTCCAAGGTCAGGAGCATATTATAAAGTATCCAGTAGCATCATTCAACTTACTTAGTCATGAGCCTGACTTAGAGAACAAAAAACAATTACCACTTTACTTCAACTTGGACAGTATTCAAGTCAAGTCTATTCCAGTTGGTGCGCGGTACCGCTGCTGCCCACTGCTCCCCTCACCTCCCAGGGGGTGAACAAGGGGATGGGTCAAATGCAGAGGACAAATTTTGCCACACCTAGTGTGTGTGTGACAATCATTGGTACTTTAACTTTAATAATAGATAGATGTGTAGTTTTATTTTAATACCGAACATTGTTCTTTCAATAATTCAATTTTGTTTAAGCCTTTTCTAACATGCCACAGTACAAAGTAATGATTCTTGCTGATATCGTATCAGATCAGTATTGGCAATACTAGTATTGTATCAGAAGTTTAAAAAAAGTTGTATCTGGGCAAGGCTGAGAAAAATGTTTGATTTAATCGATTATGGATCGATGTATTTTACATATATTTTAAATTTAGCAATATTTATTCACATGGTATAAAATTGACTATATTCCTTTATTTTTCATGTTCATCTCCGTTCATCACAGCACTCTTGTCAAGTGCGCCTGAAAAATTAAAAGCCCACTTCTGGCCTTCACAATAAAATCGCTGTGATAAGAGTGAGAAAAAATGCTTACATATTTACTGTTATTATTTTTGCACTGAATGAAAACATACCTTAATGTAATTTGCAGTGATGGTATAGTGCAATACAAGCACACTTTCACTTGCACTTCCTTTTTAATTTTAAAATAGACTTTTGAAACAGTCTTGATTATAGTTAATGTATAAAATGTTTGAAGTTGTTTGGTAATGAAAAAATAATAGTGTTTGTGTTTTTTAACAGAGTTGAGACATTTTCATTGTTTTAGTGCAGAGCGAAATTAATCAAATCATTATGAATTGATAAGCAGGTGGTCATTGCACCATTAATTGGAGCTTGGTCTTAGAATGGAGGCTGCTGCCTAAGAAAATCTGGTATTTTTTTCTGCACATCATGATTATTACACTGCTTCATTGTCAGCATTTCCTCGATGACAAAACATCTACTTGTTTACTTTTTAAAACCGAGTGTGTTCAGTCATCCCGAACCACAGGCTGCTGTTAAAAGCATGGCATCCTTAGTCATCACAATTCATTTTTAGCCTTCACGCATCTTCTAGCCTCGGCGCTAACATGCTATGATGCGTGGCTGCACTCTTGTCAGATGGCTGACTTGATGAATCAGTGTTTTCGAACTCGAGCTTCCGTCTGGTGTTAAGGTGGTGCGAGGACCTGAGGCTGACATGTGAAAAACACGTCGAATTCTACACAATCTTTACACTGCGCAGGATTCCAACCCCATGAAATTTGAACGTAACCTTTCATGTGTCTAACATCACCTTTTCCTATTTGCTTTGGCTCCTTTCAAACCATTCTGCGAAATTTACTTTCTGATGATGATGTAACAGTCGTGTTCCCAGAGCCTGTTTATGATCACCAAACAAGAGAAAACTCAATCATCTCTCTCACTTGTGTGCTTCATTTTTGAGAGAGGAGCGGTCGCTCTTGATGTTGTGGGTTTTCATGAGGCCATGAAGGAAAAATCCTTCCTCATGGACATGGTAGCACCTGTGACTCACGCATAGATAGATGAGTCGCAGACAGAATTGTTGAAAAAAAACAAGCTTTCCTACACATCTTGAAATAAAACCTGGAGCTGTGCCAGTTATTGGTCAGTCAGCGACAGTTGTCGGAGTTGTTGATCATTTTGTCTGTCAGTAGTAAATAGGCTAACCTAGCATGATGTTGCTATTAAAATGTGAGCGAAATGTTAGCACTGTAGCTCACATAGCTGTGCTAGTTTTGCTAATGTGTGTGTCCTCCTTTATGCGATGTTGTGACATGCAATGTGACATGGTGTATGTTTTGTTGGACAAGTGCAGAGTTGGAGTGTATATGTTAAAAAGGGGTTAAAGTGCCAATTTTGCCACATTTTTGTAAAAACAATTGTGGAAGATAAGCAATTGTTTGCTCACATTTCAGACAAAATGAGTATATCTTTCCTCTCTGCTGCTGAAAATCTGTCGCAGTTATCACCTAAGAGGGTGCTAAACTACTTTACCCAAGGCTACACTTACATTAAATTTGTGTTTCATATGGTAGGAAATTGTAATGTGAGTGTTGATGCAAAGTGTTGGTGCTCAATGCAGAACATTCAGTCGCCACATAGACTACACATTCAAATTTAACAGGAAAAATAGATTACTTTGGGTAAATTTGTTACTAACCCTAATTAACCTGATAGATATTATAGGAGAGAAGTTATGTAAAAAACAATGCATTTCTTCAGTTGGCATGTAACTACAAACATATGTTGCGTTGACAAAGCAAACATCTTCTACAATACCGGTAAGCTAGTTTTTGTTTACCATTCATAAAAAAACAATATATTTCTTCAGTAGGCCTATGGGTCGTCAACTATCAGTAAATTGTGTAATCCTTTGTATTTATGGACTTAAAGCTGCAACTATTGGATTACTGAACTAACCTTCAAACAGTCTTGTACTTGTTGATGTTCTTCACATTCAATTGAAAATGCTCACTTTGATCCAACAAAGACATTTCTCATATATTGTCTTCGGTTTTGGAAATGGGAACGTAATCTCTCTGGATATTGTGCATCCACATTACAAGTGCCCAATGCACACCTAAAGAAAAACATTTTTCTGAAATAAACGGCAAAAGCATGTATAGTTCTTGGAGACAGGCGTGGATAAACGCAGCTCTTTAGCATAAAAGCTACACACCCACTTAATTGTGTTCCCAGTAAGGCTTACTTGAGCTCTTTTAAACTATCTAATTCCTGCATGAAAGCTGTTTTTACTTACTTCTATTACACTATAGTGAGACTTTTGAGTCGTACTTAAGATGTGGGACGTTTTCACTTTGGCTGGGAACTGAAGCAGTGTGCAACAGGTGAGCTTTGCACTACAAACTGGCAATCTTGCAGCATTTTCAGTATTCTCATAATGCCCTGACATGTGTTTGGCAGTTGTGGTCCAAGAGACACAGGTCGAGAGAACTGCACCCACTGTGGATGTGGCTTTTTCCCAAAACAGGAAACACTTGCGCAGCACATGCGACTCTCTGTGGTCTCAGATATGCAAGCATGAATATTAGAGGAACCCCGAGTTGGTGAGATTTTCGACCGCAGGGCTTGGCACAAGTGTGCTGTCTGGCGATGGGCATAGAGGTACATTTGTTAAAGCCGGAAAGCAAACCTATGATACGTCTGATTCTTGACAGAGACTCTTATTGCTGTGGTTTAGTTGTTCTTACCTAATGTAATGTTTGCAAAGTGAATCATATGCGCACAAAAACATCGAGGTAACCCCAGAGGACTTTTGCCGTTACTTGTACTAGTGAATCCGTACGATCAACAACATTCTAACAGCATGCTAATTCAGGAAGTCCTTTCGCCACAGTGTATTTGTGACTGAAAAGGAGGTTTTCCTTTTTGTCTGCTCACAGCGGAAGAATGCAGTCTGGCAGCAGTTTGTACTATGAGGTCGTCAGAGAGAGAGAAAAAAATACAATTGTAAGACGAGGGAGTTGTGGTATGTGAGGCTTTCCTCCTTCCTTTTTTTGGTTTTCCTTTCTTTCCTTAACCCCCTGATATTTCAGGTCAAAGCTGCTTGCAAAGCAATCCCCACCGCACCCCGGCCCCCATGTCAAGTCAGCGTAGGGCTCCCTTGTGCTCAGAATCACTCCTTTTGTTAAATATGCATGTTTTACTTTTAAACTCTAAAAGAGGTAGTTGAAGACTATGGCTTTAAATGATCCGAAACCAAATATGAAGAATCTGCGGTAGTTGAAAGTTTAAGATTACTACACGGCTGCAGAACGCACTCCATTACTCAAGAATGTACTCAGTAATTTCGACAGCGTTTGTCAGGGAATCACATAGTAACTACAAAGGGATAAAATGCCAACTTCAGTGTGACATCATAATTGCTTGCACTAGTCAAGTTGCGCTACCACAAGCGTTGTGTGTGTGTGTGCGACAAAATGCCGATGCAGTTATGTGCTTGCTTATGTAAATGAATGTCAACTAGTGTTACCTGTGTGATAGTACGTTGTGTTCACTCCCATGACGCCTTAAAGTACCAGTAGAGTGGAAAAACAAGTTGCCTCTATATTGCAGCTCTAATCATATACATCTAATTTATGACACCAAAAGACTTACAACGTTCCCGAGTAAATAGATATGATCAAAATAGTGTCAATCTCACGGAGATTCCCGAGCCATTTTGAGAGATAAGGGGGAAGCCAGTCATGTGATCGGGTGATGTAAAAGTAGTAACAGCATATCCTGCAAATCATGCAGACTTTGTGGGAGCCAATAAAGATTACTTTGGGACACATGATGGCCCAGAAAATTATATTTTTGATCCTTAATATAAGGAGTTATGAGCTACAAGTTTTAGAAGCTCTGCTCAACAGATGCAGCTTTAGTGAAACACTAAGCATCATGTAGCGGTATTGCTAAGTGCTAAACAAAAAATATAAACATAATGAAATGATCACTTACTGTACAATGTCTGCTCTCACTGTGATGCTAACTGATAGGATGTCCATATCTTCCGGTCAAGATGACAAATTAATTTTAATCCACACGACGAAGGGTTTAAAAAGTTGTTGCAGACACTGTCTTTGGTTGTGTGCGTTTGTCTCCATCTCTGGGTATAAATTGAATGCCACAGATCAACAATTTGTAGATTCATGACTAAATCGAGAGGCATGATTTATAATCTAGAATTGAGAGGCAATGCAGTAGTAGTAGAACGGCAGCAAACAAGACATCGCCGGTTCAATGCTGCAGTGATGCATACGTTTCTTCTTCTTTACAGATTTACGGCAGTTTGCATTACTGCCATCTTCAGTTTCATTTTATAATTACATTTAAGTCTCTCCTTGAGTCCAGTGCAGCATAAACTATAGTTGGCTCTCGGTTATCAATGCTAAAAATACTTTGTCTGCGTTAGCGCTTACAACATTACTAATATTTGGTTAATATTCAGGTCACGAGATGTAAATAGAGTATTGTTTGCGACTTTTGGATGGTTATTTAGAGAGTTTTGTGGGCAAAATAGAGAGCCCCCATTGACTCCATTGTTATGTTAGCAAACTTTTTATGTATTATTTTATTTACCACTTAGAATGCATAAAAAAACATTAAAAAAAGACCTAAAGAGGTTCATTAGGTCTTAAAAAAATTATGCAATTTTTTATTCTTATAGTCAGGCCTGTGTGTTTACTCCGTACCTGAGGGTTTTGGCTTCAACTGTTGCCTTCAGTAAACAAACAGGTCTGGCTATAAGAACAACAAATTGCATATTGGAAAAAACATTTGTTCATGTCTTATATAGGGATTATGAACGATAGATAGACAGCACATCTCTTTCTACATGTCTTTGTAATGTTTGCGTATTTTATATGACTGATCTGCTACTATAGTCAGAGTGCAGAAGCGTTCCTCCAGTGATTTCAATCTCGAAAATAGCCGAAGGTATTTGGAGCGGAATAGTCAAAATGACTGACTGAATTTGTGGCATTTTGTGATGTTTAGACGGTATTATCACATACTTTGCGGATTGTAAAAACAATTGGACATGGTTTAATGGATACAATGAAACACAATTAAGCATACGAAGTCAACTGGTTTTTCCTCTCTACTGGTACTTTAAACGAGACCTATGATGATTCTAATCTACATTTATACACTTTTGTGGTTTAAATATGTATTGGATTTGATATTGTGTCAATTTTGCTCCATTGTCAAAATTGTAACCCGCAAAATGTTCGTGTATGGAGGCGTACGACCCCCGCCTTCTCTAATTACCAGAATTTTCTATTGAAAAGATACACTGTTTAATATGTTGTACGGTTACATCACTGTTACGTTAATACTAGGGCTGCAACTAACGATTAATTTGATAATCGATTAATCTGTCGATTATTACTTCGATTAATAATCTGATCAAAAAGACAAACTACATTTCTATCCTTTCCAGTATTTTATTGAAAAAAAACAGCAAACTGGCGCCATGTTCTTTCAACTTGCCAAATAAAACAAGGAAAATGTTACAAAAATGCACACTTTTGACACCCCTGCTATAGATAACAAATTAAATCGATAAATCTATCGATAAAAAGCAGAGCCTGACGACGCATGCGCATTTATCACAACTCTCTCGCTCTCTCTGTCACTGCCCCTCCCTCACCAATGCTGCTGCACGCACAATTTGTTGTGTTTTTAACCTTCTTAACCCTGAACATACATTGAAAATACACGCAACCCTAACTCAAAATGCCGGACATTTGAGGCATTTAAGAAACACCGCCCGACAGCCCCGCAAAAGAGGACATGTCCGGTGAAAAGAGAACGTATGGTCAGGACCTAGCCCGGTTTCACGTCCGGTGAAACCGGTCGCTGCTAGTCCTCTTTTGCTAGCATACTAGCAGCTAACGGGCTACGATAGACTGACCATACGTCCTCTTTTCACCGGACATGTCCTCTTTTGCGGAGCTGTCAGGGCGGAGTTTCTTAAATGCCTCAAATGTCCGGCATTTTGAGTATTGTTTACACAACGTGCAGTACGCTACTTAAAATGTCCGTGTGGAAACTCGTTCGGCACACCTCCGCACCAAAACGAAACCCCCGTACCGAAACTGTTCGATACAAATACACGTACCGTTACACCCCTATTATTTTGATTATTGTTTCTCAGCTGTTTGTAAATGTCGCAGTTTATGAATAAAAGTTTTTTTTTAAATGCTATGCATGCGCATAGCATAGATCCAACAAATCGATGACTAAATTAATCACCAACTATTTTTATAATCGATTTTAATCGATTTAATCGATTAGTTGTTGCAGCCCTAGTTAATACATACAGGAAATAATGGAAATGTAGGTTCTCCCCCCACCCCCGGAAATTGTAAGGTCCCAGATACCTTTGCAAAATGTAAAATTAATTAATAATTCAAAGTCTTTAAATGAAAAACTATAAAAGCCAACCACTCTTGAGGAAGTAGAGCAGCCATCTGCTAACGATAAAAGTTGCTCTCGAGCTGCATGCATCTGCATGTCTTTCCTGGAGTCACAGCAGTAATAGTGCAGGTGTTCTCACAAAATCTTCGGGATAAAAATGTAGATGGCTTCATGATTTGCCTTATTTGGGCTAAAGAGGCCTGTGCTGCCCTGGCTGTGTAGTTTTTTTTCTCCCCCCTTTCTTTCTTCCTCATATTTTCCACGGCTCTTTAGGATACGCCGCAACCAATCACATGTGTTCTCCATTATCTGTAGCTGTGTCATGTTTTTTTGTTGTTGCTGCACATGGATTCGTAACATTTGCATGTAGTCCTGTTGGCTTGTACGCTCAAGCTGTTAGAATGATGACATACATGTGCATCCTATCTGTGGCTGCATGAAAGAAATCAAAGCCTGATTTTTTTTTTTTGTACTCTTATTTGGCGCGCACATTTTATTCCCAGGGAATGCATTTAAGGGAAAACATTACGTATATGCAGCAAGTATTGGATAAAATAATACAAGATGAGTGTTGCTGTATTCAAGATGTGCCATATATAATTGGTGAAGATTGTCACATTTGGATGTGCGCCTCTGATTCAAAAAAAAGTATTGGCAGCTTGTGTGTGTAGAAGGGGGTGAAGGGATATATAGCAGGAGGTTGCCTGCAGCCACAGCAAATCAGAGACTCGTGTTTTTATGGGGTTTTTTTGCATCTGGGGTTGGCATGTAACAATATGAAAATTCCCTATCATGATTATTGTGAACAAAGTTATCAGGTTATCATTACTATCGTGGTATTGTTGAATGTGCTCAGAAAGTACTTATACACTGTAAACTAAATTAAATAGACTTGTTAAAAAATCTACTATTTAGCATGTTCTGTGTTTCTTATGCTTCACTGATAGTGTTTTAGTCTTAGTATTTTGTCTCTTTTATGGGCTAAGCTTTTATTGTTTCAAATATTGGTTTGTACTGTAGTACTTTTAAGATGTATTTAAATAAAGTGCGTAACAAATACATTATTATATATGTATATTATACATATATACGTTTAGATTAGGTAATGGTCTTTCTTGATGGGGAAACACGTTAGTATTTCTTGTTTTCATGTTAGCATTTAAGCTAGCAAGCTGACACGAGTCAGTCAGTGAATTTACCAAACTGCAGTTATCAATCACAGTTTTTCAATAATTTCAATTTTACTAACCGTCGGGAGTTTTACAGAGCTTATCATTGCATACCCTGTCTAGGGTAATCTGAAAAGAGGCATTAATTGGCGCATTTACTGTTATTTGCGATTGTGTTGGCTGCTCCTTCAGGCAATGGCAAAGGCAAAAAAGCAAGTTCATAAATCAGCAACGTGCATTTTATTGTATACTTTATAGGGTATTTACTCATAAAACAAGTTTAGTATAGTTTGTACTTTAGTATACTTCTCAGTGCAGTTGACATACAAACATGCACATTCTCATGGGTTATGTATCTCAAATATATGTATACATACTTATGTGTATGTATGTATATATATATATATATATATATATATATATATATATATATATATATATATATATATATATATATATATCGATCATGTATATATGTGTGTATATGTATATATATATGTGTGTATATGTGTATATATATATATATATATGTATATGTATATATTTCCAGTTTCTTCTGTTCAGATAAATATTTTTGCTTTACTAGTTACGCGGGCCCCGCCTACTATCCTTGCGTTTTGTCTAACTAAACATAACTGTGACCTGTGGCCCCCTTCAGAAGTGAGTCAACTTGTCTCTGGTCTTTTACTACCCTGAGATATTTTCAGCAGCTACGTGAAAAAGAAAAGCTGTCACCGTGGGTAACTGGAGGGTGTCCTGTTTCTTGTTTTCCGATAGTGGGACAACAAAATAGGCTTAAAGTGGCGACCGTCCTCGCAACAATTAATAGCGGCATTAAAAAGACTTGTTGTCAAGGTGTCTGCATACAATTTGGATCATAAAATCTTTTAATTTTGACCTCCAACAAATACATACGGTACATGCCCCAGATTGTACAACATGCATTAAGTATTGGTAAATGAATTCCTGTGAATTCCACAGCTGGAGTGTAAAATGAGCATACAGCAGGAACAGGTCAAAAAGTAAACATGACTTCATAAAAAATGGAATGAAAGAGTAAAAAATACAGGGAAAGTAGGAACAATAACACCATAGTAACACACAGCACACCAAACAATTACAATACAATATATGCATTTTTCAGCATTTACAATGATGTGGTATAAAGTCTTATTGTTGTGGGGAGAAGTGACTCCTGTCCTTTCTGCACTGTGAATATAACGGTATGTTGCGAAGAAGCTACTCCAATAAATAGCTAATTACTTTTCTTTCCTGATGTGTTTCTGCGCTCCGCAAAGCATCCGACAGCCTCATTTTGCAAGCTAATTTTGCCGTTCTTCCTTCCAGGTACTGGGTCGGTGCTTCCTGACAGTGATGCAGGTCCACTTCCAGTTCCTGTCGCAGACCCTGCAGAAGGTCCAGCCCGTGGCCCAGTCCTGCCTAGCAGAGGCCCTGGCTCAGGCCCAGGAGCGCTCCGCCAACACCCGCTCCCAAAGCGCCGAAATGGGGCCACTAACTGAGCTGGAGGAAGCCTCCCGCTTGTGGAAAGGTGCAGCGGAGGTATGTTGTTGTAATCTATATTCCACTTCCTCCATGACCATATAAAGGAGTGGCTCTCAGTAATGCTCTGCTAATTTGGCCCATTTAAGGGCTTGATTGTATTTATTGAAGGCTGTTTATGTTGACGCTCATTAAACTGCCAGACATATGTGGTTGTCAACATAATCAAAACCAAAAGTATTGACTTATGACTTTTGGTAGGGCATGTGACTTCTACCCCAAATTTAGTTTTGAATTATTAAAAAAATGTTTGATCAGTTATAACCAGACAGAAGAAACACATGATGGCAGTGTAACAAATTATTTACAATTAAATATTCAAATTATTTTGTTATTCCTTTTATGCAATATTCATAATAGTCATTTATTTTATTTTATATATATTTATTTTAATTATCAATTTTTAAATCGGCTTCATGTTCCTGAATTTGTAAACAATAACAAACTACCAAAAATGGGTTTTGTGTCAATAGAAATATTGATTTAATCATTGAAGTAGCAACCATATACTAATACTGTACTTGGTATTGTTAGTGTTGATATTTGTAACAAACTGCCCATCCCTGTTAATATTCAGCGCTCAGGCTTTGTGGTTAGCTTAATTAAAACATTTTTAAATATATATATATATATATATATATATATATATATATATATATATATATATATATATATATATATCCTCCTACGCTCCAATGCGTTGAGGACGCCTGCTGTCAAATTTGACAAACAGCTAGAATGTGTCAACAAAATGCATTTTCACGATATGACGATAGTATTAAAAGCTCTATTGTCGTCCAGATTTATATAATTGTGTATAGTCTTTATCGTGCCACCCTAACATGGACATAAAGGGCCTCATTTTTTCATGTTTCGTAAAAATGACCCTTTCTTCGGTTCTCACATTTCATGTCGACAAAGGTGGTCGTCCATGTATGTCGACAACTGCTATTGCAGTACTTTTTACTAGCAAAAAAAATATGGTGCATGATGACATCAACAAGCTGTCGACACAGTACGATGTAGTATGATTGGTCTGCTGTGCTGTGGTGTGGTTTGTAGTCAGGCCTGGCTTAGAGGCGTTTTATATGGAGAGACATTGCCAGGAATCCCACTCATGTTTCAGCTATCTAAAAAAGTTACAGATTCTGAGAATGTCTCAGATTGCAAATTAACCTTTTGTAAACAAATCTCATGTATTAGTCAAGCATAAAAGCTACAAATAGTTTATGCAGTGCACCAGTCAAAACTTGATTCTGAATATTGCCACACACCCAGGCCACGTCGAGACTGCGAGAGAGGGGTCGTGACGGCTGCCTGGCAGGCCTTCAGGTTCAGCAGCTCTTCTGCTCTCACAACACCAACATCCCAGAACACCAGCTGAAGGAGCTCAACATGAAGATAGACAACGCCTTACAGGTAATAATCAAGAGATGAGTGTCTTGTTTAAGTGCACATTTATCGAGGTTAATTTGTGTCTTTATTACAAAAGGTTTTTTGGACACTGAATTTATGTATTATGTATTTTTTTTAAATGTTGTGATCCAAAATTTTTGAATAAAATTATGCTCACAATTTCATTTACATTTTTTTTTTTTTTGTTAGATTTGTGTGTTTAGAAATTAATCCAGCCATCCATTTTCTACCGCCCCTTTCGGGGGTGCAGGGGGGATGGATCCCATCCCAGTGCACTCGGTGGAAAGGCAGGATACACCCTGGACAAGTCGCCACCCCATAGCAGGCAGTTTCTTAAAGTACAGCGTTTTAAAATTCAGTTTGTAAAAATTCAATGAAAAAAAAAAATTGTAAAAAATGAAAAAATCAGTGTGAAAATAATTCAGTGCAGAAAAAATTGGTGCATAAAAATTCAGTGTAAAAAAGTTCAGTGCAGAAAAATTTAGTCTTAAAAAAGTCAGCGTATAAAAATTCATAGTAAAAAAATTGAGTGCAGAAATATTTGTTGCTTCAAAACTCAAGACCCACTTTCGACAAATAAAGACAGAAGCACCTCATTGGCTGTTTTTTCTGCACTGAATTTTTTATTCACTGATTTTTTCACACAAAATTTTACACACTGAATTTTAAAACACTGTATTTTAACAAACATAGTTTAAAAAATGTTTTGAAAAAATTTGTCCACATAATTTGATGTAAAAACAAATTCAGTCCACAAAATTCCAAAGCAAAAAAATTGTTACATAAATTCAGTGTCAAAAAAAAGGTTTCGTAATTAAGACAAATTAACCTCCATATACCTACCAGAATAGGACGGTTTTATTTTTTTCAACAATTCTATTTATTTTTCAGTCGTTTGCCATTGTTGAAGATGTATTAACGTGTTCCCCTGTGCCCTCTGCAGGCATACAGGGCAGCGCTGGAGAGTCTGGGTCACAGCGAGTACGCGCTGAAGGCGGGTTTCCACCTTAACCCCAAATGTGTGGAGACAGCCTTACAGGTGAGCCATCTCTCACAAGTGGACACTGTAGCTCAGGTGTGTCTACAGGGTTATTTTTGGCCCGCTGCTCATTTTAAGAGCCATATTTTTATTTGGAATGATTGAATATGTTACCGTCTTCAATTTGAATTTGTAAAAGTGTTTAAAAGATTGTATTAATAAAGATCAGTTCAGTGTTCACTTGGCTTCATTTCCGGTTCATATGAAGAGGTCGCTTCCTGTTCTTGACACCTCGTCTGTGGTAATAACTTTGTTTATAAAGCCCAACTCTGTCTGTGTCGTATTCCTTTGAATATATATTGATCACTCTGTGCTAAGACAGCACAGCCTGTAGGTTCAATGTACACAATTGAATATCTTAATTACTTAGACAACAATGTGTTTTTATAAGTTTATATTGGGGTATGTTGTATTTTAATGAGGAAAAACGTTAATGTGTCTCGTATTCATGTAAGCATTTATAATAAGCTAGTGCTCGTCAGTCCGTTAGTTTATCAAAGTGTGGTTATCACTCATGTTTTTTTGCTAATTTTAATTTGAATCGGTAATACTAACTGTGGAGACGGTTAGTATGTGGTTATCATTATTACCGTTTATCGTTACATCCCTAATAGACATAAATTTGATTTGTTTTATTGTGTATAATGCACATAATGTATACTGGATGGTATACTACTCAGTGGCCTAGTGGTTAGTATCCGCCCTGAGATCGGTAGGTTGTGAGTTCAAACCCCGGCTGAGTCATACCAAAGACTATAAAAATGGGACCCATTACCTCCCTGCTTGGCACTTAGCACCAAGGGTTGGAATTGGGGGTTAAATCACCAAAAATTATTCCCGGGCGCGGCACCGCTGCTGCCCACTGCTCCCCTCACCTCCAAGAGGGTGAACAAGGGGATGGGTCAAATGCAGAGGACAAATTTCACCACACCTAGTTGTGTGTGTGTGTGTGTGTGTGACAATCATTGGGACTTTGACTTTGACTTTAACTTTAACTGGTTAAAGCTAAAATGTTTTTCGTTTTCTGTTGTGGTCACAGAGCTGCTGCAGTGAGGCGGAGGCGCAGCAGGCGGGTAGGATGCAGACCACCTCCCAGCCCATCCAGTGCGAGCTGCCCACCATCCCCGTGCAGATCGGCTCGCACTTCCTCAAAGGAGTTTCCTTCAACGAGTCGGCGGCCGAGAACCTCAAACTGAAAATGGTATGGCCGCTTCTTCCCTATCGTCCTGAAAGTTCGAATTGCCTCTGTAAATGACAAAAAAAAAACATTTGCCGTGTCCTCTCAGCAAACGATGCTGCAGCTCATTAAGGAGGCACTGGGCCAAAACGGGGTTACCACAAGAGACGACTCCCCTGTCACCGAGGTGCTCAACCAAGTGTGTCCGTCTAGCTGGAGAGGAGCCTGCAAGACTGCTGTACAGCTGCTGTTTGCTCAGGCTGGCCTGGTGAGTACACAATGGCTGCAGCCTCGTTTGCACCAGAAAATAGTAGCACATTTTTGTGGTTCGCGCATGCTTTCATTATACAGGGGAGACCCTCAGAGCTGGATTAGTTCAGTAGCCAGAACTCAAAGTGAACTTAAAAAAATAAATCTGCAAATATATGGTCCAAAACCAGAATGCCCAACGTGCGAATTAGGGGATCGTTTGCAGCCTGCAACTCACTTTTTATTGTCCCTCGGCATATTCTAAAAATAAAACTTAAATATGGCCCGCTTCAGAACATAGCACAGAAGGCTCCACACCGAAAAAAGGTTATAAAAATTTTAGCGTAGCACAGCATTTGTTGTGTGGGTTACGTCACAGCTCCCTGAAATTAACAGCATTGATATTTATCAAAATCTTTGTATTGTTTCTGTGAGCTCTGAAGCCGAAATGGTATTTCTTTTGCTAAAATATAATTGTGGGAATTTTCAAATGTACTGTTTTTATAAAAAATAGTAATGCTTATTATTATTATTTAGGATGTTTCCCTAAAAATGTATCAAGGCCAAAAGAGACCCATCCATTTTCTCTAACGCTTATCCTCACTGGGGTCACGGCCTGGGTAAGCTGGAGCCTATCCCAGCTGACTTCAGGCGAGAAGCGGGGTTCACCCACCCAGCACTGTTTGTCAGCCAATCGCAGGGCACATATAAACCAGCAACCATTCACACATATTTTTGGAATGTGTGTGGAAGCCGGTGTACCAGGAGAAAACACGCACGGTCAAAACATGAACAGAACATGCAAACTTGACACCAATCCATCTCTCCTGACTGTGCAGCCTTCATACTAACCACAAGGTCCAAAGAAGACCTTTTCAAAATATATGCTTGGTTGCTATTTGTGTAAAAAAGGGACTTTTTTGGTGTTATTTAACGAACAAGTATCAACATTTGAAGTTTTTGATGATTCATGAAGCATTTTTTGTTGTTTTTATAACCAGTCGTGTAATAAACCCTTTACGTACTGTGTGTTGGATTTGTTTTAGCCACCATCAGTGGTAATTATGCCTATGAAGCATCACAAATTCCAAGGCCAAGACGTCCTGCATATCATGCGAGTGCCTAAGCATGCTTCACGAGAGCAGGATTACCTTAGCACCTTGGCTTTTTCTATTATTTTTTTTTACGACAAGCAAGACAAGCGAAATATACACGAGAAGTGGCTTTCAAATCAGTACAACTCCTGTGTAGGGATGTAACAATGAACGATAGTACGGATCTGAGTTGGTAAAAACGACGTTACAATAAAACTGCGTTACTTTTACTAGTACTAGTACTGCATACGTTACAACGCCATTACCGATGCGTTTGATGTTATGTGGCAAGCTACTTTTGATGATGTTGTATGTCAAATAGGGTCTGGTTTACACTGCCAGTCAATTCCATTTTTTTTGCCCATATGCAACCTGTATCGGATTTTTTCATGTCAGTGGGAACAGTGCAATTCCAAATTTTTTATGTGAAATTATTTTTCGTATGTGAAAAAAATATATATATGCGATGCTTTCTCCCTCCGGTCGCATTCATCCGACCAGAACGTCATCAAAAAGCGATATGCGTCATAATTATTCACCAAAATAGACGGATAGAAAATAAATAGTTGACAACGGAGTAGAAAAGAGGTAAAAATAAGATGTTTTAGGAACTCGCGTGAAAGTTCCACCGCTCCTGTGTCCGACTGCTCGCCTACACACACACTCTTCAAGCAGACATCAAAGTAAAATATCCCGTAAAACTGCCAGAGCCAAAATACTTTCTTCTTCATCTTCTACACGTAATAATTTGGTTCAGAAAATGTTGACTTTGCACAAAAACCTTGAAATTGCTACAAATGTGCTAGTACTGAGACCAATTAGAGCTGAAGCAATTTGACTTCTCCAAACACTGCAGTACTTGCGACGTCAGGCCGTCATGTCCGCATGCGGGGCAGATTGCATTCACATTTGAAATCGCATTATTTTTGTAATGTGAACGGCCACTAAAAAGATGGGATTTGACAAAAAAAATCCGAATGGGACATACTTTATTGACTCCTTCAGGAGAGTTCCCTCAGGAAAATTTTAATCATCCGACCCTGCAGTGCGAATGTAGCCTAAGATAGCGTCAGAATCGCAGCCATTTCAAAGCAGAAAATAACTTTTTACGTACGAAAGCAACAAAAACATCACCACACTAAAATTAACTTCATATTGATTAGGAAGTGGCAACATCACACAGCAAACAACATGATAGGCACATACTACTACTACTATTACTACTACTACTACTATGAGGGAATAATGAACAACAAATCAATGATTAAAGTGACAGGCTTTCAATCCCACAATACTTCATTTGTGGACAAGGAGACTACAGCCATTGAAGCACATTCAATCTCTTTATTAACGAGGGCTAACACAATCAAGTGAAAATATTCAAAATGCCCCTGCTAAGCTAACAGACACAGCTAAGCTAAAATTATGCTCTCTGTGCGCACTCCCAATGACGTCACATGTCATTTGGCAACAGGCTTCGCCTTTTAAATAGTTAACATACACGAGGGCTGGGCGATATTGGCTTTTATTAATATCTCGATATTTTTAGGCCATATCGCGATATACGATATATATCTCGATATTTTGCCTTAGCCTTGAATGAACACTTGATGCATATAATAGGGCGCATTAAAGGAGTCATACTATTATTATTTTTCTAAATTGAAAACACTTCCTTGTGGTTTACATAACATGTAATGGTGGTTCTCTGGTCAAAATGTTGCATAGATGATGTTTATGGGGCCATGTCCTTCGCTATGTAATAAGTTACTGCGGACGTTATCTCCTTGTGTCTGTGACTATGTTTTTCATATGGTGTTGATCTGTAAATGGAAGACGTCAGGCTCATTTGTCAGTGCAGGTTGTTTCGGCATTTTTTTGGGTGTGGCACCGGCCGAAGATGTTAACGTGCGGAGTTTCAAGCACTCTTCATTCTCTCGCGGGTGACTTTTTAAATGAAAGAACAAATTAGGAGTGCTGCTACCAATGTTCCCTCTAACTGTTCATGTGTCTGAGCAAACACAAAAACTCCCTGAGCATTCAGTGAACATCACACGTGGCAATACCAGCAGCACACCTGTCTCAAACCAATCTTTTATAATAACACTCAAATGAGAGGAGTCATTTTCATGAGATTATTTTGTAATATTAGTGATTTGGCCCACTTGTAATGAAAATAAAAGAAATCTTGGATTAGTATTGTACAATATGTCTGGGTGGGGGTCCTGCTTTGGAAATCATTTGTACCCCTTTCAGAGATCACATTTAGTTCCCCTTAAACATCCTCATGTTGCACAATGAAATGTAAGCATAGGATGAAGTGTGCATTCCTGTAACTTTCTCTAGTAACAGCATTCCATGATTAATATAAGTAAATTAACATTAATAATGACAGTAAAATAAGCACACATATGACTGAGGAGTCATAGTGTAACTTTGTGTGGTGTTTGAGTTGTCCGACTTTTTGTGTGGCCATAAACGCACCAGTGGCTTAGTGGTATGTGTGTTGGTGACAGATGGCAAGTTGGTTTTGGCCTGGTTTGTACGGCAGAAAATGACTACTTTTTCGAGATAGAAGTTTTTTACTCATGTTTTTGGTGTGGTTATGGCCGAATATAAACAGTTTTGCTCAATAAAGTGATCTATATAATTCCTGTCCTCGAAGCATCTCGATAGACGTTACAATAATTGAACGGTGTTCAATTGAACAGTGTTGGGGTCGCTTGTTGTCACTGTCACTCAGAGTTACATTGCAAAATTACACAGAATAAATGTGTTTATTTTGTTTAGAATTCAGATGGGATTTGATTTGGTGCGCGGCATATATTTGCTGTGCACAGAGGACGCTTGAGCAGTGCGCAATTGCGCAGGCGCGCACCTTAGAGGGAACGTTGGCTGCTACCTTTTGTAGCAACGCTTCTGCTGCATACTTTGCATATTACTGTTGTCTGCTGAATATCTTCCCGCTTGAAGCCAAACTACCGCCAGATGATGGACCCCGTGCTGCTTTTTTTGGGCATTAATTGTTCTTCCTCCATTTGTGATCAGTTTCGCATCTTCTCTTGTATTGTCACTCGCACCACTCCGCTTGTACCACCTGCCTCAGCTAACGTTAGCCATGTTGCTACCTCTCTGCTGGGCAGGGCGTATGACGCTACACGCGCGACAGTATGTGACGTCTGTAAGAAGGTGCCCTTGTTTTACGTCTCTGTGAGAAAGAGAGACTCGAAAGAGTGAGAAACGCCTGTAGTGTAATGCCCGCAGCTAAAAGCAAGTGCTTGAGAACGTATACTCTAATATCACGATATAATCATTTTCTATCTCGCACAGAGGCAAACCCGCGATATATATCGACTATATCGATATATCGCCCAGCCCTAACATACACACATTGCTCTCATAATGATAATTGGGATGATTTGGATCATAACTGTGATATTAAATGTTCATATCGTACATCTCTTCTCCTGTGTCACCCTACCTATCATAGTGCCTGACTTCTTTTTACGCTTGTGCGGCAATTAATTGGTGAGGTGTCATCACTGTGGGCTTTTTGTTTTGGAACCAAAGCTCTTCGTGGCTTCATGTTGTCCTGTTAACAGAGATTAATTTATTTAAATGAGTGTGATTCATCCTAACAAGTAGCACACCTTCCTGGAAAGGATTCTGACTTCTGAGAGTCCTACGGGGAGGTCTTAACAATGCTAGTCCTGAATGTGGGGGAGGTCCTCTTAGTTGGCCTGGAGGCATCCCAGAGGTGTAAACCAACACCCCTGAGACACAAGAGAGAAAGAAATGCTCCTTATACATCTGGATGAAGGATGGGCTCGAATGGGTGGACACTTAGTTTATAAAAAAAAAAGAAAGGGGAATATCTTCACAGAGTATCACTAGCATGTTTATACTGCAGTGTTCATTTCCTCTCTGTGGTCTGATGTGTGTGTTCCCATGCCAGCTTGTTGTAAAACAATCTGAGGATGATGGATGGGCCGTGTCTCTCCTTATCTACCCACAGAACCTTTTAAAAACACGAGAACAGACACACACATGGCTCGTTGTCATGCTGCAGTCATACACCGCCGCCTTCCTAGAAAAACACTGTTTATTTTGAGTTCCTGGAAGAAACCCTCCATGGTGTTCCTCTTTGTCTTCCTGTCTTCGCTAACCCATGTGTCAGCATGGAATCCTCATAAGGGGATCTTGCAGTTTCCGTGGATACACCTGCCCCCCCCCAACCCTCCCATAACAATGGGCTAAACTTCCTGCAGTGCAGGAAATAGACTCCTCCCACATTCTCTCTCTCTCCCCGACCCAGCTGTAAAGGTTTCCAAAGGTAAGAAGTTGTTTGTTGTCGCCGACTCATTTGGATATCCCCATTTAGCACACCTTTTTTTCGCTGGGACATTTAAATAACGATCATTGTGTTGTCCTAGTCTGAGAAATTATGAACGAACAAAATTCCTGTGTGGAATGCCACTCATTGGTCACTTTAATAGGTACATTTGTACAATACAATAGTGACACGTAATAGATATGTCAATAAATGTTTATTGCATCTTAATTCACACGATGTTCAAGCAGCTTGAGCGTAGTATTCAAACAAGTGAGAGTGAGTCTAGAATTTCAGCAGAAAATGCCGAACTACTGTTTTGTTCTTGGGGTTTCCAATCGTTCAAATAGAGGCTAATGGGGGACCAGGGGTCCCCAAACTACGGATACGGCCCACCAGCGTCCAAAATCCAGCCCGCGGGAAGTCCCAAGTTAAAAAAATTATTTCTAATTTTTATTTATTATTTTTTTAATTCTTATTTTTTATTATTTCCAAGCATATTGCTAGGTATTGTGGCCAAACAGCTCAATTGTTGTTTCATCTGTCATCACATGGACTAAGATAAGACCTTCTGGAGGAAAGTTCCGTGGTCGGATGAAGCTAAAATTGAGCTGTTTGGCCACAATACCCAGCATTTTATTTGGAGGAGAAAAGGTGAGGCCTTTAATCCCAGGAACACCATCCCTACCGTCAAGCATGGAGGTGGTAGTGTTATGCTCTGGGCCTGTTTTGCTGCCAATGGAACTGGTGCTTTACAGAGAGTAAATGGGACAATGAAAAAGGAGGATTACCCCCAAATTCTTCAGGACAACCTAAAATCATCAGCCCGGAGGTTGGGTTTTGGGCGCAGTTGGATGTTCCAACAGGTCAATGACCCCAAACACATGTCAAAAGTGGTAAAGGAATGGCCAAATCAGGCTAGAATTAAGGTTTTAGAATGGCCTTCCCAAAGTCCTGACTTAAACGTGTGGACAATGCTGAAGAAACAAGTCCATGTCAGAAAACCAACAAATTTAGCTGAACTGCACCAATTTTGTCAATAGTAGTGGTCAAAAATTCAACCAGAAGCTTGTGGATGGCTACCAAAAGCGCCTTATTGCAGTGAAACTTGCCAAGGGACATGTCACCAAATATTAACAAAACAAAAGTATACTTTTGACCCAGCAGATTTGCTCACATTTTCAGTAAACCCATAATAAATTCATAAAATAAAAAGTTTGGGGATCCTTGCTCTAGACCATAGCCTGAAAGTACCCAGAGGTGCCTTTAGGTCATGTGATTGAAACCCAGTAATTATTGCAAGTAGGTCAAAATATTACAAACCCCACCAATGTGCACGACATATTATTGTATTTTTTTACCAGCTCTTCAGTAGGTTTTACTGGTGTACCAGTACAGTAGGCATACACCAGACTGTGTATGCTTAGTAATACAGACTAATTTGTGTGTATGTCTTCACAGGTGGTGGTTGATACTGCTCAGATAGAGAACAAGGAGTCGTATGCTCCTCAGATCACCCTGGAAGGATCCAGGCTGGTGGTCCAGGTCCCTTCCACATGGTGAGTGCAAAATGTGTGCATTTCCCCCCCGAGTCATGGTTATACATTAAAGTCAAACAAAACTGTGTGAGAAAGTTTGCAGAAGGGACAAAAGTCAACAAAATGACAGCATGTGGTTGACTGATGGTGTCCGTGTACACTAATAAAACAGGATGTGGCATTCAGGATCCTCATTTTGTGTCCAGACACTCCAAACACATGATTAACTTTACACTTTGTGATTAATAGAGTACGATTTGAACTAGAGGACTAGTGTGTTTGTTTTCCACGCCAGAACAGCTGAGAGGAATAGAGAGACGTCCAATGCATAAAACCAGTCTGAGCTCTTTAAGTTTTTTTTTAGTGCTCTACTTGTCTTCATTTTTGAATATCACATGTCAGCTATCTATTTGTCCAGGCCCGTGCCGCCAAGCAGGATTTGCGGGTTTGCAAGGTAACTTGAGGATGTTCCGTGTTGTAGTTCACGGCTGTGCACAGTTTAATCACCCCCTCATCCCCCCGCTTTCTTTTCCCAAGCGTCTATATTAAAAAATTCAGATCACTCGCGGAACCTCTCAGCGGGAGCTCCACTCACTGAGCTTTTCACGACGAGACGCTGCGCTCGAGCCTTTGTACTTGTTGACCTTGTGCGAGCGAGCCATTATCTCGCGCACAAAAGATACAAAATCTCATTTTACACGACTTAAGGAGCTCGGTGCAAGTAAATGCCTAAAACCGGTTGGAGCTGAAAGAGATACAAGAACACTGACGTCCATGTTGTGTGTGTGTCCATGTCCAGGTGTCTGAAGGAGGACCCAGCAACAATGTCTTTGCTCCAGCGTAGCCTTGATCCAGAGAAGACCCTGGGTCTCGTGGACGTGCTCTACACTTCTGTGTTTGACATCAATAGATGGAAGGAGAGAAAGTGAGTTATTAATATGTATACAGTATGTATATCTAGCTGTAGGGATGGGGACCAATTCCGGTACTTTTTTGGCACCAACCGACTCCTGCCGGGCATTCGCGTAATATCCAACGGTGCCGTCTTACGGTACCTTAACATTTTGGCACTTTGTGATCACTCCAGCAGCCAAACTACCTCTAGGTGAATGTTGCAATTTCCAATGCCAACAAAGCAAGGTTTTTTTTTGATTGATTGAGACTTTTATTAGTAGATTGCACAGTGAAGTACATATTCCGTACAATTGACCACTAAATGGTAACACCCGAATAAGTTTTTCAACTTGTTTAAGTCGGGGTCCACGTTAATTGATTCATAATACAGATATATACTATCAAATACAGTATATACTATCATCATAATACAGTCATCACACAAGATAATCATCAGAGTACCGGTATATACATTGAATTATTTACATTATTTTCAATCCGGGGTGTGGGATGTGGAGGGGAGGGTGGGGTTAGGTTTGGTTGTTATCATCACTTCAGTCATCAACAATTGTATCATCAGTGAAATGTACATTGAAACAGTGTAGGTCTGACTTGTTAGGATATGTACAGCAAGTAGTGGACATAGAGAGAGAGAGAGAGATCAGAAAGCATAAGAAAAAGTATCTACATTTGATTATTTACATTTGATTATTAACAATCCGGGGAGGGTGTTAGTTTAGGGTTGAAGTTGCCTGGAGGTGTACTTTTATTGCGGTTTTGAAGGAGGATAGAGATGCCCTTTCTTTTACACCTGTTGGGAGCGCATTCCACATTGACGTGGCATAGAAAGAGAATGAGTTAAGACCTCTGTTAGATCGGAATCTGGGTTAACGTGGTTAGTGTAGCTCCCCCTGGTGTTGTGGTTATGGCGGTCATTTACGTTAAGGAAGTAGTTTGACATGTACTTCGGTATCAGGGAGGTGTAGCGGATTTTATAGACACTCCTCACTCCTACCCACTTTGAAAAAGTGGGTAGGAGTGAGGTGTGATCTGGGGTGGAGGTCTAGAAGTAATCTGACTAGCTTGTTCTGGGATGTTTGGAGTCTAGATTTGAGGGTTTTGGAGGTGCTAGGGTACCAGGAGGTGCATGCGTAATTGAAAAAGGGTTGAATGAGAGTTCCCGCTAGAATCTTCATGGTGCTTTTGTTGACCAGAGAGGAGAATCTACAGAGAAATCTCATTCGTTGGTTGACCTTTTTGATTACCTTGGTTGCCATTTTATCACAGGAAAGATTAGCCTCTAAAATGGAACCTAGGTAGGTGACCTCATCTTTCCTGGTGATAACAATGTCACCCACTTTAATGGTGAAGTCATTGACTTTCTTAAGGTTGATGTGGGACCCAAACAGGATGGATTCCGTTTTACCCAAGTGTATGGATAGCTTGTAGGTAAGTTAAGTAAGGCTCCACTTTTCCAAAAAAATGCGCTAGCTTAATGCTAATATACATTGGCTTTGCTGTTGACATGCTAGTGATTAGCATTAGCAATTTAATTTGATTATAAAACAAGCTATACAAACTGGACTGCAGATATCATAATCAGCTCAATTTTAAATGTCCCAATAGATACAATAAAAATGTTTTAATTGTATTATCAAAAACAATTTAACACCACAAAAGTACAGAAAATTGGTATAGTTGAGTACTGGTGTCACATCACTCAATTATTATTTTCTTTTCATTTCTATTTTTGTTGTTATTTACAATGCACAGGTATCGGGAATGGGTACTGTACCCGTTAAAATGTGAACGGTACCCAGCCCTATACATACAAAGTTATTTGTTTCACTTAAGGCAAAGCAGGTTTATTTATAAGCACAACTCGTATGCAAGGCAATTCAAAGTGCTTTAATAATGAGAAAGAAAACCTCTGCTCTCTTCGACCAAATGGTTATTTAGACCATGTCCGCACGGAGACAGATATAAAAAAAAAAAAAATACATATTGTCCACGTGCCGACATCGGTTTTTCAGTCTTTCCAGAAATTTGCGATGGCGCCAATTTGCGCATATTCAACGAATGCCCGCCAAATTATTCGCATCCTTGGAAATTTCTCTGATGCAGCGATACACACTTCAAAATACATTTAAAAGAAAGCAAAAGCTACAAAATAATGAATGACTTCCTTTCTTCTTTCAAAAGGGAACAGTCTTTGCCGACCATTCAGATTCAACTGCAGCGGGAGAGTCCGGACTTTGGCGGCCAAGTGGATCTGGCGCCGGGCACCAGCTCCAAGGCCTCCAGCGGCCTGCCCAAGACCATCTCCAAGCTGACGTCCAAGTTCACCAAGAAGGCGTCATCCAGCGCCAACAGCGGGGGGAGTTACTCCATCCCCAGCACCCCCTCTCGCAGCATGCTGAGCGGCGGCTCCGAGGACAAGTCCAAGAGTTTGGGCCGCAGCGAGGGGAGACTGCACAGCCTCCTGCAGATGGGCGGTCTCTCCTGCGCTCCCGACGCCGGCACACAGAACCCGCTGGCTAACGGCTTAGGCTGCGACGACCAGAGCATGAACCTCCCGACCGACCAAGAGATGCAGGACGTCATCGACTTTCTCTCAGGATTCAACATGGGAAAATCCCAGCAGGCCTCGCCCCTCGTCAAGAGGAGGAACTCTGTGGCGTCCGCGAACCCGGCCGAGCTAAAACCCCCTCCTGGACCGCCGCCGACGTCGCCGGGTATCTCTCACAGCGGCCTGCCGCCCCCGAGCCAGACCCTGCCCCCACCCCAGGCTCAGGCCCTTGCTCCCCCGGCAGTGCAGAAGCAGCAGCCGACACCACCGTCGCAACAGCAGCCTGCACCCCAGCAGCACTCCCCCCAGACCCTCCAGTACTACCAGCACCTCCTGCAGCCCATTGGCCAGCAGCAGCAGGCCCCGCCTCCTCAGCAGACCCCCCAGCAGGTCCTGCCCCAGCAGAGAGTGGCCAGCAAGTGGCTCGGCACGTCTAGCCAGCCAGCTCCCCCGGGAGGGTTATCCCCCCTGGGTCCCATCGGCCAATGGGGGGGCTCCCCCGGGCTGCCGGACCTGAGCTCAGACTTGTACAGCCTGGGCCTGGTGAGCACGTACATGGACAGCGTCATGTCCGAGGTTCTGGGCCAGAAGCCCCAGGGTCCGCGCAACAACACGTGGCCCAACAGAGAGCAGAGTGACGGCGTGTTTGGTGCCCTGGGGGACTCGCTGCCCTTCGACCCCGCTGGTATGTGACAGTCCATGTCCCTAATAAGGACATGCACATTTTGAGTAAAGCTAATGTTTATCTCTTAGTATCCTAAACGTGTCTAAAAGTCACAATTTCTTGGACAGTAAAAAAAAAACCTGAAAAATTATGACTTTTTCTCGTAACGTCACAACTTTTTCATGAAAGACATCTGACTGGAGAATTTCCACTTTATTCTTCTGACATTGCTTTTTTTTCTTGTAACAATACGACCAAATGTTTGTAATTTTGTGATTTCATTCTCATATTACAAGATGTCCCATGTAAAAAATAGAATTTGGTTCTTGCAATAGTCACACTTTTTTTTTTACTGAAAAAGGAAAAGGACCATTTAATGTCTTTACGACTTTTTTCCTCTCGTAATATTACTAAGACACACTTATTGATTTATTTTCCTACTTTGTGACTTTTATTCTAGTAAATAAGTAGTGATGTTAACATCAATCTCATATTATGATACTTTTGTTGTAAAATGAAAAGAAAAAAAAGCGTCTTCTGGTCGCGTTACATTTTAAACACTTTCTTTGTGTAAAAAAAAAAAAAAAAAAAGCAATCTGAATTTTTTTCTTGAAAAATATTTCTTGTTATTACTATTCCTGTAACATTCTTTACTTTTCCGACTTCTGAACTTTTGCAACATTTATTCTAGTGAATAAGTAGTAATGTTAACAATTATCTCATTTATTATGACACTTGCCGTAAAAGTAAACTTTATGACTTTTTTCTTTGAATAGCCAAAACGTGTCTAAAGTCACAATTTCTTTGACAGTAAAAAAAAATAAAAAACTTAAAAATGACATTTTTCTTTTTTTTTCATGAAAGAAATCTGACTGTAGAATTACGACTTTATTCTTTTAACATTGCATTTTTTCTTGTAACATTACGAACTAATTCTCGTCATTTTAATTATAAGACTTTTCGTGTAAAAATAGAATTTGCTTCTTGCAATACACTTTTTTTCCCCCTGAAAAAGGAAAAAGACGTTCTAGTGTCTTTACGAAAAAAAAAATCTCGTAATATTATAGCTTTTAATAAAACATACACTTATTGACTTATTTTAACTTAATTTAACTTTTTTATTACTTTTTTCTCTAAAAAAAAAAGCTTGTCTTGTAACTATACGATTTTGGCATTAAATAAATAAATATTTCATAAGTTTCACTATACTTAATAATAATAATAATACGACATAACATCTTGGGATTTTGTGACTTTATTTACATATTACAACATTTAAAAGAAAAAAATATGTTGCAATAATCTAACTCTTTCTTTGAAAAATAATTTTCTCAGTTTATGACTATTCCCGTGACAAGTTTTTAGTGATTTCATTCTCATAATATTACAAGACGTTTCATGTAAAAATAGAATTTGGTTGTTGCAATAGTCACACTTTTTTCTTCCCGAAAAACGACTACTTTTTCTCTCTCGTAATTTCCAATTTAGTGACTTTTATTCTAGTAAATAAGTAGTGATGTTAACATGATTGTCATAAGATACGTTTGTCGTAAAATGAAAAAAAAAGCATCTTCTGGTAACGTTACATTTTTCAACCCCTTTTTTTAATATATATTTAAAAAAAAAGCAATAATCTGAATTTGTTTTTTTAAATATATTTTTTGTTACTATGGACTATTCTTGTAAAAATGTTTACTTTTTCGACTTCTGAACATTTGCAACATTTATTCTAGTGAATAAGTAGTAATGTTAACGATTATCTCATTAGTTATGACACTTTTGTCATTAAACTAAACTTTATTACTTTTTTCTTTGAGTAGCTCTGTCTAAAGTCACAATTTCTTTGCCAGTAAAAAAAACAAAACCTTAAAGATTATGACATTTTTCTCGTAACGTTACGACTTTTTCATGAAAGAAATCTGACTGTAGAATTACAACTTTATTCTTCTAACATTGCATTTTTTCTTGTAACGTTACGAGCTAATTCTCGTAATTTTGTGATTTCATTCTCATATCAGACTTTTTGTGTAAAAATAGAATTTGCTTCTTGCAATACACTTTTTTTTTTCCCCCTGAAAAAGGAAAAAGACTTTCTAGTGTCTTTATGACGTTTTTTTTCTTGTGATATTATAGCTTTTAATAAGACATAAACATATTGACATATTTTACAACTTTGTGACTTTTATTCTAGTAAATAAGTAGTAGAGTTAACATGAATCTCATATTTAATGATACTTCTGTCGTAAAATTTTAGTTTTTTTAGTACTTTTTTACCTAAAAAGTCTTATTGTAACGATACGATTTTCGTATTGAATAAATAAATCTTATATAAGTTTCACAATTCTTAATAATAATAATACGACATAAAATCTGGGAATTTTGTGACTTTGTTTACATTTTACAACATTTAAAAGAAAAAGATATGTTGAAATAATGTGAGTTTTTCTTTGAAAAATACTTTTTTAAGTTTTTGTTACGACTATTCCCATGACGGCTTTCGAACGCTTGCGACTTTTATTCTAGTAAATAAGTAGTAATGATTACGTTATTGTCATTATATGTTATGACACTTTTGTCCTAAAGCTAAATATTATTACTTTTTTCTTCTACTATCCAAAATGTGTCTAAAAGTCCCAATTTATTTGACAGTGGGCTCCGATCCGGAGTTCGCCCGCTACGTCGCCGGCGTCAGCCAGGCCATGCAGCAGAAGCGACAGGTGCAGCATCCTCGCCGCCCCAGCAACCCTCGCAGCAACTGGCCCATGCCCGATGAGCAGCACAGGACTTGGGGCCACCCCGAGTACTACAGCGAGGGGTAGGGCTCACCTTCTTTAACGTCACCCGTCCGCTCAGCTGGCTTTCCTGTCAACATAACCACTTGTTGACGTTTGCGTCCTCTCAGCGAGGCCGTGAACAGCAGCTGGTCGGCCAATCAGGGAGACTCTGCCAGCTCCAGCGATGAGACGTCTTCCGCCAACGGAGACAGTCTCTTCTCCATGTTCTCGGGGCCGGATCTTGTGGCGGCAGTCAAGCAAAGAAGGTACATAAAAAATACAATAAATGCCCAATATAGTCTTTGAATAATATATACATTTATTTATCTATGTTTTAGGCTTGAATTGCTGGTGTTCATTCACAACAGACAATGTATTGATACTCTTTTGTTAACAGCTGCACATGCTGTATATTTTATCTTATTATATTATTTGAACAAACATTCATATGTTTTTCACTAAAAATATTTCCTTTTTTACAAAAATATGACTTCTTGACATACCGTATTCTTTAAAACTTCCATGACAACATTTTATTCTTAATATTTGGAAATTTTTTCTTTAATGTTTGGACATTTTTTTCTTAAAAGAAATAAGGCCTTATTCCTTTACAGAAAAATTGTATCTAAAAAAAATTACCGATATATACCTTATTTCGTAACGATCGGGGGAAAAAACAACCTTTTTTTAAAATGCGGTTTAACATATTGGACAACTATTTGAAATGATTTGTCTTAAAAAAAGACAACTTTGTAAATGTAAGTTAAAAATTATTTTCTTGAAACATAATATTTAATAATAATAACTAAATAAAACACTTGAAATTGCTTTACTTGGAGTATTTTTGTCTTTTTGTGTAAGTATTTTGCTTTTTTTTTCTTCAAAGAAATAGAACCTTATTTTTGTAAAGAAAAATCCTATCTTTCTATTTGGACAACCATTTCAAAAATGTTTCTCTTTAAAAAAGACTACTTTATAATGTATTTTCTTTAAAAAAAACAATAATAATTAATATAAACTAACAATTGTTTTTCTTAAAACAAAATACCACCTTATTCTTGTAAAGAAAAAATAAATGATACTTTATTTGTGTAAAATTCTCCAAAAAAAACAACTTTTTTAAAAATTTGAATTTAATTTAGCATACTTTATTTTATTTGCACAACCATTTAAAAATGTTCTGTCTTTTAAGAAAAGACTACTTTATAAACGTAAACTAAAATGTATTTTCTTAAAATATAATATTAATTAATATAAACTAAATAATGCATTTTAAATTGCTTTTCTTGTTTGTTTGTTTTTACTTATATTTAAACTATTCTAACCATTTATTAATTTTTTTCTTACAATAAATATGATTTTATTTTTGTTTAAAAGAAATTGTTTTTTAAATTATACTTCAATTTTGTAATATTTTCCAAAACATAAACTTAAAAACTTTTTTTGCTATTTGGACAACCAGTTTAACTTTTTTGTCTTCAAAAAAAGAAAATTGTATTAATTAGATTTAAATGTATTTTCCTAAAACATAATAATATACGGTAAACTGTATAAAACATTTATTTTTCTTCCAGTGTAACTATATTTTCACAAGACAAACCCTTTAACAATCTCATTTTTAAGTGAAGGTGGAATCCTGTAATATTGCATGTTTTTTTTAGAAATAAAAAAAAAAATGCTGTAAAGACAACAATTTAGGGAAAAAAAAGAGATTTATGGAAATGACAGCTGTTTTTTGAGGAAAAAAATAAGACTTTATTCTAGTAATATATATATATATATATATTTTTTTTTTTTGCTAAAAATACTTTTTAAATGTAAAAAATATGATTGTTTTTCCTAAATTTTTAAGTTTAGACAACAATTTGGAAAAAAAAAAGCTGTATGGAAATTACAAAAATAGAAATTACACATTTTTTGGAAAACTTTGGAATTTATTTAGTAATCTAAATTTTTGGTAAAGTATATTTTTATCCCCTCAACTTTTAAATAATAACATACATTTAGCCTCTTCATTATGGTAACATTAAAAAAAATGTCCTCACAATATCACAACTTAATCCTTATATTTTAAATCCAAACACCCCTCTGACAACCTGAATGTCTCTTTTTAATTATTACTTTTTTATGACATCATGCTAATGCTGGATTCTCACAGGAAGTGAATAAGCAAAAAAGTCTAGAAAATCCAGGTTGATGCATGAAAAAGTGCAGACATGAAGCTGCTCACAAAAGAACAAGTGCA